>NC_142790.1:24972506-25272506 GCF_988280905.1 Pimephales promelas
TGGAGAAACTTAATTTTTCGCCCGAAAATGAAAAAAAACGTAAGGGGTAACACTGTCGTTTTTTTTTCGGGTCGAAATTTTGAATTTTGATATCTCAGCTCTGGAAGGGTCTAGAGCCTCCATTTTTGCACTCAGGTCAAAGTCTCACAGCCCTCTATCATAATCCAGAGTTTTGAGAAGATTGGAGAAACTTAATTTTTCGGCCGAAAATGAAAAAAAACGTAAGGGGTAACACTGTCGTTTTTTTTTCGGGTCGAAATTTTGAGTTGCGATATCTCAGCTCTGGAAGGATCTAGAGCCTCCATTTTTGCACTCAGCTCAAAGTCTCACAGCCCTCTATCATAATCCAGAGTTTTGAGAAGATTGGAGAAACTTAATTTTTCGCCCGAAAATGAAAAAAAACATAAGGGGTAACACTGTCGTTTTTTTTTCTGGTCGAAATTTTGAATTTTGATATCTCAGCTCTGGAAGGGTCTAGAGCCTCCATTTTTGCACTCAGGTCAAAGTCTCACAGCCCTCTATCATAATCCAGAGTTTTGAGAAGATTGGAGAAACTTAATTTTTCGGCCGAAAATGAAAAAAAACGTAAGGGGTAACACTGTCGTTTTTTTTTCGGGTCGAAATTTTGAGTTGCGATATCTCAGCTCTGGAAGGGTCTAGAGCCTCCATTTTTGCACTCAGCTCAAAGTCTCACAGCCCTCTATCATAATCCAGAGTTTTGAGAAGATTGGAGAAACTTAATTTTTCGCCCGAAAATGAAAAAAAAACGTAAGGGGTAACACTGTCGTTTTTTTTTCGGGTCGAAATTTTGAATTTTGATATCTCAGCTCTGGAAGGGTCTAGAGCCTCCATTTTTGCACTCAGGTCAAAGTCTCACAGCCCTCTATCATAATCCAGAGTTTTGAGAAGATTGGAGAAACTTAATTTTTCGGCCGAAAATGAAAAAAAACGTAAGGGGTAACACTGTCGTTTTTTTTTCGGGTCGAAATTTTGAGTTGCGATATCTCAGCTCTGGAAGGGTCTAGAGCCTCCATTTTTGCACTCAGCTCAAAGTCTCACAGCCCTCTATCATAATCCAGAGTTTTGAGAAGATTGGAGAAACTTAATTTTTCGCCCGAAAATGAAAAAAAACATAAGGGGTAACACTGTCGTTTTTTTTTCTGGTCGAAATTTTGAATTTTGATATCTCAGCTCTGGAAGGGTCTAGAGCCTCCATTTTTGCACTCAGGTCAAAGTCTCACAGCCCTCTATCATAATCCAGAGTTTTGAGAAGATTGGAGAAACTTAATTTTTCGGCCGAAAATGAAAAAAAACGTAAGGGGTAACACTGTCGTTTTTTTTTCGGGTCGAAATTTTGAGTTGCGATATCTCAGCTCTGGAAGGGTCTAGAGCCTCCATTTTTGCACTCAGCTCAAAGTCTCACAGCCCTCTATCATAATCCAGAGTTTTGAGAAGATTGGAGAAACTTAATTTTTCGCCCGAAAATGAAAAAAAACGTAAGGGGTAACACTGTCGGTTTTTTTTCGGGTCGAAATTTTGAGTTGCGATATCTCAGCTCTGGAAGGGTCTAGAGCCTCCATTTTTGCACTCAGCTCAAAGTCTCACAGCCCTCTATCATAATCCAGAGTTTTGAGAAGATTGGAGAAACTTAATTTTTCGCCCGAAAATGAAAAAAAAACATAAGGGGTAACACTGTCGTTTTTTTTTCGGGTCGAAATTTTGAGTTGCGATATCTCAGCTCTGGAGGGGTCTAGAGCCTCCATTTTTGCACTCAGGTCAAAGTCTCACAGCCCTCTATCATAATCCAGAGTTTTGAGAAGATTGGAGAAACTTAATTTTTCGGCCGAAAATGAAAAAAAACGTAAGGGGTAACACTGTCGTTTTTTTTTCGGGTCGAAATTTTGAGTTGCGATATCTCAGCTCTGGAAGGGTCTAGAGCCTCCATTTTTGCACTCAGCTCAAAGTCTCACAGCCCTCTATCTTAATCCAGAGTTTTGAGAAGATTGGAGAAATTTAATTTTTCGCCCGAAAATGAAAAAAAACATAAGGGGTAACACTGTCGTTTTTTTTTCGGGTCGAAATTTTGAGTTGCGATATCTCAGCTCTGGAAGGGTCTAGAGCCTCCATTTTTGCACTCAGGTCAAAGTCTCACAGCCCTCTATCATAATCCAGAGTTTTGAGAAGATTGGAGAAACTTAATTTTTCGGCCGAAAATGAAAAAAAACGTAAGGGGTAACACTGTCGTTTTTTTTTCGGGTCGAAATTTTGAGTTGCGATATCTCAGCTCTGGAAGGGTCTAGAGCCTCCATTTTTGCACTCAGCTCAAAGTCTCACAGCCCTCTATCATAATCCAGAGTTTTGAGAAGATTGGAGAAACTTAATTTTTCGCCCGAAAATGAAAAAAAAACATAAGGGGTAACACTGTCGTTTTTTTTTCTGGTCGAAATTTTGAATTTTGATATCTCAGCTCTGGAAGGGTCTAGAGCCTCCATTTTTGCACTCAGGTCAAAGTCTCACAGCCCTCTATCATAATCCAGAGTTTTGAGAAGATTGGAGAAACTTAATTTTTCGGCCGAAAATGAAAAAAAACGTAAGGGGTAACACTGTCGTTTTTTTTTCGGGTCGAAATTTTGAGTTGCGATATCTCAGCTCTGGAAGGGTCTAGAGCCTCCATTTTTGCACTCAGCTCAAAGTCTCACAGCCCTCTATCATAATCCAGAGTTTTGAGAAGATTGGAGAAACTTAATTTTTCGCCCGAAAATGAAAAAAAACATAAGGGGTAACACTGTCGTTTTTTTTTCTGGTCGAAATTTTGAATTTTGATATCTCAGCTCTGGAAGGGTCTAGAGCCTCCATTTTTGCACTCAGGTCAAAGTCTCACAGCCCTCTATCATAATCCAGAGTTTTGAGAAGATTGGAGAAACTTAATTTTTCGGCCGAAAATGAAAAAAAACGTAAGGGGTAACACTGTCGGTTTTTTTTCGGGTCGAAATTTTGAGTTGCGATATCTCAGCTCTGGAAGGGTCTAGAGCCTCCATTTTTGCACTCAGCTCAAAGTCTCACAGCCCTCTATCATAATCCAGAGTTTTGAGAAGATTGGAGAAACTTAATTTTTCGCCCGAAAATGAAAAAAAACATAAGGGGTAACACTGTCGTTTTTTTTTCTGGTCGAAATTTTGAATTTTGATATCTCAGCTCTGGAAGGGTCTAGAGCCTCCATTTTTGCACTCAGGTCAAAGTCTCACAGCCCTCTATCATAATCCAGAGTTTTGAGAAGATTGGAGAAACTTAATTTTTCGGCCGAAAATGAAAAAAAACGTAAGGGGTAACACTGTCGTTTTTTTTTCGGGTCGAAATTTTGAGTTGCGATATCTCAGCTCTGGAAGGGACTAGAGCCTCCATTTTTGCACTCAGCTCAAAGTCTCACAGCCCTCTATCATAATCCAGAGTTTTGAGAAGATTGGAAAAACTTAATTTTTCGCCCGAAAATGAAAAAAAACATAAGGGGTAACACTGTCGTTTTTTTTTTCTGGTCGAAATTTTGAATTTTGATATCTCAGCTCTGGAAGGGTCTAGAGCCTCCATTTTTGCACTCAGGTCAAAGTCTCACAGCCCTCTATCATAATCCAGAGTTTTGAGAAGATTGGAGAAACTTAATTTTTCGGCCGAAAATGAAAAAAAACATAAGGGGTAACACTGTCGTTTTTTTTTCGGGTCGAAATTTTGAGTTGCGATATCTCAGCTCTGGAAGGGTCTAGAGCCTCCATTTTTGCACTCAGCTCAAAGTCTCACAGCCCTCTATCATAATCCAGAGTTTTGAGAAGATTGGAGAAACTTAATTTTTCGCCCGAAAATGAAAAAAAACGTAAGGGGTAACACTGTCGTTTTTTTTTCGGGTCGAAATTTTGAGTTGCGATATCTCAGCTCTGGAAGGGTCTAGAGCCTCCATTTTAGCACTCAGCTCAAAGTCTCACAGCCCTCTATCATAATCCAGAGTTTTGAGAAGATTGGAGAAACTTAATTTTTCGCCCGAAAATGAAAAAAAAACATAAGGGGTAACACTGTCGTTTTTTTTTCGGGTCGAAATTTTGAGTTGCGATATCTCAGCTCTGGAAGGGTCTAGAGCCTCCATTTTTGCACTCAGCTCAAAGTCTCACAGCCCTCTATCATAATCCAGAGTTTTGAGAAGATTGGAGAAACTTAATTTTTCGCCCGAAAATGAAAAAAAACATAAGGGGTAACACTGTCGTTTTTTTTTCTGGTCGAAATTTTGAATTTTGATATCTCAGCTCTGGAAGGGTCTAGAGCCTCCATTTTTGCACTCAGGTCAAAGTCTCACAGCCCTCTATCATAATCCAGAGTTTTGAGAAGATTGGAGAAACTTAATTTTTCGGCCGAAAATGAAAAAAAAACGTAAGGGGTAACACTGTCGTTTTTTTTTCGGGTCGAAATTTTGAGTTGCGATATCTCAGCTCTGGAAGGGTCTAGAGCCTCCATTTTTGCACTCAGCTCAAAGTCTCACAGCCCTCTATCATAATCCAGAGTTTTGAGAAGATTGGAGAAACTTAATTTTTCGCCCGAAAATGAAAAAAAACGTAAGGGGTAACACTGTCGTTTTTTTTTCGGGTCGAAATTTTGAATTTTGATATCTCAGCTCTGGAAGGGTCTAGAGCCTCCATTTTTGCACTCAGGTCAAAGTCTCACAGCCCTCTATCATAATCCAGAGTTTTGAGAAGATTGGAGAAACTTAATTTTTCGGCCGAAAATGAAAAAAAACGTAAGGGGTAACACTGTCGTTTTTTTTTCGGGTCGAAATTTTGAGTTGCGATATCTCAGCTCTGGAAGGGTCTAGAGCCTCCATTTTTGCACTCAGCTCAAAGTCTCACAGCCCTCTATCATAATCCAGAGTTTTGAGAAGATTGGAGAAACTTAATTTTTCGCCCGAAAATGAAAAAAAACATAAGGGGTAACACTGTCGTTTTTTTTTCTGGTCGAAATTTTGAATTTTGATATCTCAGCTCTGGAAGGGTCTAGAGCCTCCATTTTTGCACTCAGGTCAAAGTCTCACAGCCCTCTATCATAATCCAGAGTTTTGAGAAGATTGGAGAAACTTAATTTTTCGCCCGAAAATGAAAAAAAACGTAAGGGGTAACACTGTCGGTTTTTTTTCGGGTCGAAATTTTGAATTTTGATATCTCAGCTCTGGAAGGGTCTAGAGCCTCCATTTTTGCACTCAGGTCAAAGTCTCACAGCCCTCTATCATAATCCAGAGTTTTGAGAAGATTGGAGAAACTTAATTTTTCGGCCGAAAATGAAAAAAAACGTAAGGGGTAACACTGTCGTTTTTTTTTCGGGTCGAAATTTTGAGTTGCGATATCTCAGCTCTGGAAGGGTCTAGAGCCTCCATTTTTGCACTCAGCTCAAAGTCTCACAGCCCTCTATCATAATCCAGAGTTTTGAGAAGATTGGAGAAACTTAATTTTTCGCCCGAAAATGAAAAAAAACATAAGGGGTAACACTGTCGTTTTTTTTTCTGGTCGAAATTTTGAATTTTGATATCTCAGCTCTGGAAGGGTCTAGAGCCTCCATTTTTGCACTCAGGTCAAAGTCTCACAGCCCTCTATCATAATCCAGAGTTTTGAGAAGATTGGAGAAACTTAATTTTTCGGCCGAAAATGAAAAAAAACGTAAGGGGTAACACTGTCGGTTTTTTTTCGGGTCGAAATTTTGAGTTGCGATATCTCAGCTCTGGAAGGGTCTAGAGCCTCCATTTTTGCACTCAGCTCAAAGTCTCACAGCCCTCTATCATAATCCAGAGTTTTGAGAAGATTGGAGAAACTTAATTTTTCGCCCGAAAATGAAAAAAAAACGTAAGGGGTAACACTGTCGTTTTTTTTTCGGGTCGAAATTTTGAATTTTGATATCTCAGCTCTGGAAGGGTCTAGAGCCTCCATTTTTGCACTCAGGTCAAAGTCTCACAGCCCTCTATCATAATCCAGAGTTTTGAGAAGATTGGAGAAACTTAATTTTTCGGCCGAAAATGAAAAAAAACGTAAGGGGTAACACTGTCGTTTTTTTTTCGGGTCGAAATTTTGAGTTGCGATATCTCAGCTCTGGAAGGGTCTAGAGCCTCCATTTTTGCACTCAGCTCAAAGTCTCACAGCCCTCTATCATAATCCAGAGTTTTGAGAAGATTGGAGAAACTTAATTTTTCGCCCGAAAATGAAAAAAAACATAAGGGGTAACACTGTCGTTTTTTTTTCTGGTCGAAATTTTGAATTTTGATATCTCAGCTCTGGAAGGGTCTAGAGCCTCCATTTTTGCACTCAGGTCAAAGTCTCACAGCCCTCTATCATAATCCAGAGTTTTGAGAAGATTGGAGAAACTTAATTTTTCGGCCGAAAATGAAAAAAAACGTAAGGGGTAACACTGTCGTTTTTTTTTCGGGTCGAAATTTTGAGTTGCGATATCTCAGCTCTGGAAGGGTCTAGAGCCTCCATTTTTGCACTCAGCTCAAAGTCTCACAGCCCTCTATCATAATCCAGAGTTTTGAGAAGATTGGAGAAACTTAATTTTTCGCCCGAAAATGAAAAAAAACGTAAGGGGTAACACTGTCGGTTTTTTTTCGGGTCGAAATTTTGAATTTTGATATCTCAGCTCTGGAAGGGTCTAGAGCCTCCATTTTTGCACTCAGGTCAAAGTCTCACAGCCCTCTATCATAATCCAGAGTTTTGAGAAGATTGGAGAAACTTAATTTTTCGGCCGAAAATGAAAAAAAACGTAAGGGGTAACACTGTCGTTTTTTTTTCGGGTCGAAATTTTGAGTTGCGATATCTCAGCTCTGGAAGGGTCTAGAGCCTCCATTTTTGCACTCAGCTCAAAGTCTCACAGCCCTCTATCATAATCCAGAGTTTTGAGAAGATTGGAGAAACTTAATTTTTCGCCCGAAAATGAAAAAAAACATAAGGGGTAACACTGTCGTTTTTTTTTCTGGTCGAAATTTTGAATTTTGATATCTCAGCTCTGGAAGGGTCTAGAGCCTCCATTTTTGCACTCAGGTCAAAGTCTCACAGCCCTCTATCATAATCCAGAGTTTTGAGAAGATTGGAGAAACTTAATTTTTCGGCCGAAAATGAAAAAAAACGTAAGGGGTAACACTGTCGTTTTTTTTTCGGGTCGAAATTTTGAGTTGCGATATCTCAGCTCTGGAAGGGTCTAGAGCCTCCATTTTTGCACTCAGCTCAAAGTCTCACAGCCCTCTATCATAATCCAGAGTTTTGAGAAGATTGGAGAAACTTAATTTTTCGCCCGAAAATGAAAAAAAACATAAGGGGTAACACTGTCGTTTTTTTTTCTGGTCGAAATTTTGAATTTTGATATCTCAGCTCTGGAAGGGTCTAGAGCCTCCATTTTTGCACTCAGGTCAAAGTCTCACAGCCCTCTATCATAATCCAGAGTTTTGAGAAGATTGGAGAAACTTAATTTTTCGGCCGAAAATGAAAAAAAACGTAAGGGGTAACACTGTCGTTTTTTTTTCGGGTCGAAATTTTGAGTTGCGATATCTCAGCTCTGGAAGGGTCTAGAGCCTCCATTTTTGCACTCAGCTCAAAGTCTCACAGCCCTCTATCATAATCCAGAGTTTTGAGAAGATTGGAGAAACTTAATTTTTCGCCCGAAAATGAAAAAAAACATAAGGGGTAACACTGTCGTTTTTTTTTCTGGTCGAAATTTTGAATTTTGATATCTCAGCTCTGGAAGGGTCTAGAGCCTCCATTTTTGCACTCAGGTCAAAGTCTCACAGCCCTCTATCATAATCCAGAGTTTTGAGAAGATTGGAGAAACTTAATTTTTCGGCCGAAAATGAAAAAAAACGTAAGGGGTAACACTGTCGTTTTTTTTTCGGGTCGAAATTTTGAGTTGCGATATCTCAGCTCTGGAAGGGTCTAGAGCCTCCATTTTTGCACTCAGCTCAAAGTCTCACAGCCCTCTATCATAATCCAGAGTTTTGAGAAGATTGGAGAAACTTAATTTTTCGCCCGAAAATGAAAAAAAACATAAGGGGTAACACTGTCGTTTTTTTTTCTGGTCGAAATTTTGAATTTTGATATCTCAGCTCTGGAAGGGTCTAGAGCCTCCATTTTTGCACTCAGGTCAAAGTCTCACAGCCCTCTATCATAATCCAGAGTTTTGAGAAGATTGGAGAAACTTAATTTTTCGGCCGAAAATGAAAAAAAACGTAAGGGGTAACACTGTCGTTTTTTTTTCGGGTCGAAATTTTGAGTTGCGATATCTCAGCTCTGGAAGGGTCTAGAGCCTCCATTTTTGCACTCAGCTCAAAGTCTCACAGCCCTCTATCATAATCCAGAGTTTTGAGAAGATTGGAGAAACTTAATTTTTCGCCCGAAAATGAAAAAAAACATAAGGGGTAACACTGTCGTTTTTTTTCTGGTCGAAATTTTGAATTTTGATATCTCAGCTCTGGAAGGGTCTAGAGCCTCCATTTTTGCACTCAGGTCAAAGTCTCACAGCCCTCTATCATAATCCAGAGTTTTGAGAAGATTGGAGAAACTTAATTTTTCGGCCGAAAATGAAAAAAAACGTAAGGGGTAACACTGTCGTTTTTTTTTCGGGTCGAAATTTTGAGTTGCGATATCTCAGCTCTGGAAGGGTCTAGAGCCTCCATTTTTGCACTCAGCTCAAAGTCTCACAGCCCTCTATCATAATCCAGAGTTTTGAGAAGATTGGAGAAACTTAATTTTTCGCCCGAAAATGAAAAAAAACATAAGGGGTAACACTGTCGTTTTTTTTTTCTGGTCGAAATTTTGAGTTGCGATATCTCAGCTCTGGAAGGGTCTAGAGCCTCCATTTTTGCACTCAGCTCAAAGTCTCACAGCCCTCTATCATAATCCAGAGTTTTGAGAAGATTGGAGAAACTTAATTTTTCGCCCGAAAATGAAAAAAAACATAAGGGGTAACACTGTCGTTTTTTTTTCGGGTCGAAATTTTGAGTTGCGATATCTCAGCTCTGGAAGGGTCTAGAGCCTCCATTTTTGCACTCAGGTCAAAGTCTCACAGCCCTCTATCATAATCCAGAGTTTTGAGAAGATTGGAGAAACTTAATTTTTCGCCCGAAAATGAAAAAAAACGTAAGGGGTAACACTGTCGTTTTTTTTTCGGGTCGAAATTTTGAATTTTGATATCTCAGCTCTGGAAGGGTCTAGAGCCTCCATTTTTGCACTCAGGTCAAAGTCTCACAGCCCTCTATCATAATCCAGAGTTTTGAGAAGATTGGAGAAACTTAATTTTTCGGCCGAAAATGAAAAAAAAACGTAAGGGGTAACACTGTCGTTTTTTTTTCGGGTCGAAATTTTGAGTTGCGATATCTCAGCTCTGGAAGGGTCTAGAGCCTCCATTTTTGCACTCAGCTCAAAGTCTCACAGCCCTCTATCATAATCCAGAGTTTTGAGAAGATTGGAGAAACTTAATTTTTCGCCCGAAAATGAAAAAAAACGTAAGGGGTAACACTGTCGTTTTTTTTTCTGGTCGAAATTTTGAATTTTGATATCTCAGCTCTGGAAGGGTCTAGAGCCTCCATTTTTGCACTCAGGTCAAAGTCTCACAGCCCTCTATCATAATCCAGAGTTTTGAGAAGATTGGAGAAACTTAATTTTTCGGCCGAAAATGAAAAAAAACGTAAGGGGTAACACTGTCGTTTTTTTTTCGGGTCGAAATTTTGAGTTGCGATATCTCAGCTCTGGAAGGGTCTAGAGCCTCCATTTTTGCACTCAGCTCAAAGTCTCACAGCCCTCTATCATAATCCAGAGTTTTGAGAAGATTGGAGAAACTTAATTTTTCGCCCGAAAATGAAAAAAAACATAAGGGGTAACACTGTCGTTTTTTTTTCTGGTCGAAATTTTGAATTTTGATATCTCAGCTCTGGAAGGGTCTAGAGCCTCCATTTTTGCACTCAGGTCAAAGTCTCACAGCCCTCTATCATAATCCAGAGTTTTGAGAAGATTGGAGAAACTTAATTTTTCGGCCGAAAATGAAAAAAAACGTAAGGGGTAACACTGTCGTTTTTTTTTCGGGTCGAAATTTTGAGTTGCGATATCTCAGCTCTGGAAGGGTCTAGAGCCTCCATTTTTGCACTCAGCTCAAAGTCTCACAGCCCTCTATCATAATCCAGAGTTTTGAGAAGATTGGAGAAACTTAATTTTTCGCCCGAAAATGAAAAAAAACATAAGGGGTAACACTGTCGTTTTTTTTTCTGGTCGAAATTTTGAATTTTGATATCTCAGCTCTGGAAGGGTCTAGAGCCTCCATTTTTGCACTCAGGTCAAAGTCTCACAGCCCTCTATCATAATCCAGAGTTTTGAGAAGATTGGAGAAACTTAATTTTTCGGCCGAAAATGAAAAAAAACGTAAGGGGTAACACTGTCGTTTTTTTTTCGGGTCGAAATTTTGAGTTGCGATATCTCAGCTCTGGAAGGGTCTAGAGCCTCCATTTTTGCACTCAGCTCAAAGTCTCACAGCCCTCTATCATAATCCAGAGTTTTGAGAAGATTGGAGAAACTTAATTTTTCGCCCGAAAATGAAAAAAAACGTAAGGGGTAACACTGTCGTTTTTTTTGGGTTGAAATTTTGAATTTTGATATCTCAGCTCTGGAAGGGTCTAGAGCCTCCATTTTTGCACTCAGGTCAAAGTCTCACAGCCCTCTATCATAATCCAGAGTTTTGAGAAGATTGGAGAAACTTAATTTTTCGGCCGAAAATGAAAAAAAACGTAAGGGGTAACACTGTCGTTTTTTTTTCGGGTTGAAATTTTGAGTTGCGATATCTCAGCTCTGGAAGGGTCTAGAGCCTCCATTTTTGCACTCAGCTCAAAGTCTCACAGCCCTCTATCATAATCCAGAGTTTTGAGAAGATTGGAGAAACTTAATTTTTCGCCCGAAAATGAAAAAAAACATAAGGGGTAACACTGTCGTTTTTTTTTCTGGTCGAAATTTTGAATTTTGATATCTCAGCTCTGGAAGGGTCTAGAGCCTCCATTTTTGCACTCAGGTCAAAGTCTCACAGCCCTCTATCATAATCCAGAGTTTTGAGAAGATTGGAGAAACTTAATTTTTCGGCCGAAAATGAAAAAAAAACGTAAGGGGTAACACTGTCGTTTTTTTTTCGGGTCGAAATTTTGAGTTGCGATATCTCAGCTCTGGAAGGGTCTAGAGCCTCCATTTTTGCACTCAGCTCAAAGTCTCACAGCCCTCTATCATAATCCAGAGTTTTGAGAAGATTGGAGAAACTTAATTTTTCGCCCGAAAATGAAAAAAAAACATAAGGGGTAACACTGTCGTTTTTTTTTCTGGTCGAAATTTTGAATTTTGATATCTCAGCTCTGGAAGGGTCTAGAGCCTCCATTTTTGCACTCAGGTCAAAGTCTCACAGCCCTCTATCATAATCCAGAGTTTTGAGAAGATTGGAGAAACTTAATTTTTCGGCCGAAAATGAAAAAAAACGTAAGGGGTAACACTGTCGTTTTTTTTTCGGGTCGAAATTTTGAGTTGCGATATCTCAGCTCTGGAAGGGTCTAGAGCCTCCATTTTTGCACTCAGCTCAAAGTCTCACAGCCCTCTATCATAATCCAGAGTTTTGAGAAGATTGGAGAAACTTAATTTTTCGCCCGAAAATGAAAAAAAACATAAGGGGTAACACTGTCGTTTTTTTTTCGGGTCGAAATTTTGAGTTGCGATATCTCAGCTCTGGAAGGGTCTAGAGCCTCCATTTTTGCACTCAGCTCAAAGTCTCACAGCCCTCTATCATAATCCAGAGTTTTGAGAAGATTGGAGAAACTTAATTTTTCGCCCGAAAATGAAAAAAAACATAAGGGGTAACACTGTCGTTTTTTTTTCTGGTCGAAATTTTGAATTTTGATATCTCAGCTCTGGAAGGGTCTAGAGCCTCCATTTTTGCACTCAGGTCAAAGTCTCACAGCCCTCTATCATAATCCAGAGTTTTGAGAAGATTGGAGAAACTTAATTTTTCGGCCGAAAATGAAAAAAAACGTAAGGGGTAACACTGTCGTTTTTTTTTCGGGTCGAAATTTTGAGTTGCGATATCTCAGCTCTGGAAGGGTCTAGAGCCTCCATTTTTGCACTCAGCTCAAAGTCTCACAGCCCTCTATCATAATCCAGAGTTTTGAGAAGATTGGAGAAACTTAATTTTTCGCCCGAAAATGAAAAAAAACGTAAGGGGTAACACTGTCGTTTTTTTTTCGGGTCGAAATTTTGAATTTTGATATCTCAGCTCTGGAAGGGTCTAGAGCCTCCATTTTTGCACTCAGGTCAAAGTCTCACAGCCCTCTATCATAATCCAGAGTTTTGAGAAGATTGGAGAAACTTAATTTTTCGGCCGAAAATGAAAAAAAACGTAAGGGGTAACACTGTCGTTTTTTTTTCGGGTTGAAATTTTGAGTTGCGATATCTCAGCTCTGGAAGGGTCTAGAGCCTCCATTTTTGCACTCAGCTCAAAGTCTCACAGCCCTCTATCATAATCCAGAGTTTTGAGAAGATTGGAGAAACTTAATTTTTCGCCCGAAAATGAAAAAAAACATAAGGGGTAACACTGTCGTTTTTTTTTCTGGTCGAAATTTTGAATTTTGATATCTCAGCTCTGGAAGGGTCTAGAGCCTCCATTTTTGCACTCAGGTCAAAGTCTCACAGCCCTCTATCATAATCCAGAGTTTTGAGAAGATTGGAGAAACTTAATTTTTCGGCCGAAAATGAAAAAAAACGTAAGGGGTAACACTGTCGTTTTTTTTTCGGGTCGAAATTTTGAGTTGCGATATCTCAGCTCTGGAAGGGACTAGAGCCTCCATTTTTGCACTCAGCTCAAAGTCTCACAGCCCTCTATCATAATCCAGAGTTTTGAGAAGATTGGAAAAACTTAATTTTTCGCCCGAAAATGAAAAAAAACATAAGGGGTAACACTGTCGTTTTTTTTTCTGGTCGAAATTTTGAATTTTGATATCTCAGCTCTGGAAGGGTCTAGAGCCTCCATTTTTGCACTCAGGTCAAAGTCTCACAGTCCTCTATCATAATCCAGAGTTTTGAGAAGATTGGAGAAACTTAATTTTTCGGCCGAAAATGAAAAAAAACGTAAGGGGTAACACTGTCGTTTTTTTTTCGGGTCGAAATTTTGAGTTGCGATATCTCAGCTCTGGAAGGGTCTAGAGCCTCCATTTTTGCACTCAGCTCAAAGTCTCACAGCCCTCTATCATAATCCAGAGTTTTGAGAAGATTGGAGAAACTTAATTTTTCGCCCGAAAATGAAAAAAAACATAAGGGGTAACACTGTCGTTTTTTTTTCTGGTCGAAATTTTGAATTTTGATATCTCAGCTCTGGAAGGGTCTAGAGCCTCCATTTTTGCACTCAGGTCAAAGTCTCACAGCCCTCTATCATAATCCAGAGTTTTGAGAAGATTGGAGAAACTTAATTTTTCGGCCGAAAATGAAAAAAAACGTAAGGGGTAACACTGTCGTTTTTTTTTCGGGTCGAAATTTTGAGTTGCGATATCTCAGCTCTGGAAGGGACTAGAGCCTCCATTTTTGCACTCAGCTCAAAGTCTCACAGCCCTCTATCATAATCCAGAGTTTTGAGAAGATTGGAAAAACTTAATTTTTCGCCCGAAAATGAAAAAAAACATAAGGGGTAACACTGTCGTTTTTTTTTTCTGGTCGAAATTTTGAATTTTGATATCTCAGCTCTGGAAGGGTCTAGAGCCTCCATTTTTGCACTCAGGTCAAAGTCTCACAGCCCTCTATCATAATCCAGAGTTTTGAGAAGATTGGAGAAACTTAATTTTTCGGCCGAAAATGAAAAAAAACGTAAGGGGTAACACTGTCGTTTTTTTTTCGGGTCGAAATTTTGAGTTGCGATATCTCAGCTCTGGAAGGGTCTAGAGCCTCCATTTTTGCACTCAGCTCAAAGTCTCACAGCCCTCTATCATAATCCAGAGTTTTGAGAAGATTGGAGAAACTTAATTTTTCGCCCGAAAATGAAAAAAAACGTAAGGGGTAACACTGTCGTTTTTTTTTCGGGTCGAAATTTTGAGTTGCGATATCTCAGCTCTGGAAGGGTCTAGAGCCTCCATTTTTGCACTCAGCTCAAAGTCTCACAGCCCTCTATCATAATCCAGAGTTTTGAGAAGATTGGAGAAACTTAATTTTTCGCCCGAAAATGAAAAAAAACATAAGGGGTAACACTGTCGTTTTTTTTTCCGGTCGAAATTTTGAATTTTGATATCTCAGCTCTGGAAGGGTCTAGAGCCTCCATTTTTGCACTCAGGTCAAAGTCTCACAGCCCTCTATCATAATCCAGAGTTTTGAGAAGATTGGAGAAACTTAATTTTTCGGCCGAAAATGAAAAAAAACGTAAGGGGTAACACTGTCGTTTTTTTTTCGGGTCGAAATTTTGAGTTGCGATATCTCAGCTCTGGAAGGGTCTAGAGCCTCCATTTTTGCACTCAGCTCAAAGTCTCACAGCCCTCTATCATAATCCAGAGTTTTGAGAAGATTGGAGAAACTTAATTTTTCGCCCGAAAATGAAAAAAAACATAAGGGGTAACACTGTCGTTTTTTTTTCTGGTCGAAATTTTGAATTTTGATATCTCAGCTCTGGAAGGGTCTAGAGCCTCCATTTTTGCACTCAGGTCAAAGTCTCACAGCCCTCTATCATAATCCAGAGTTTTGAGAAGATTGGAGAAACTTAATTTTTCGGCCGAAAATGAAAAAAAACGTAAGGGGTAACACTGTCGTTTTTTTTTCGGGTCGAAATTTTGAGTTGCGATATCTCAGCTCTGGAAGGGTCTAGAGCCTCCATTTTTGCACTCAGCTCAAAGTCTCACAGCCCTCTATCATAATCCAGAGTTTTGAGAAGATTGGAGAAACTTAATTTTTTGCCCGAAAATGAAAAAAAACATAAGGGGTAACACTGTCGTTTTTTTTTCTGGTCGAAATTTTGAATTTTGATATCTCAGCTCTGGAAGGGTCTAGAGCCTCCATTTTTGCACTCAGGTCAAAGTCTCACAGCCCTCTATCATAATCCAGAGTTTTGAGAAGATTGGAGAAACTTAATTTTTCGGCCGAAAATGAAAAAAAACGTAAGGGGTAACACTGTCGTTTTTTTTCGGTTTCGAAATTTTGAGTTGCGATATCTCAGCTCTGGAAGGGTCTAGAGCCTCCATTTTTGCACTCAGCTCAAAGTCTCACAGCCCTCTATCATAATCCAGAGTTTTGAGAAGATTGGAGAAACTTAATTTTTCGCCCGAAAATGAAAAAAAAAACATAAGGGGTAACACTGTCGTTTTTTTTTCTGGTCGAAATTTTGAATTTTGATATCTCAGCTCTGGAAGGGTCTAGAGCCTCCATTTTTGCACTCAGGTCAAAGTCTCACAGCCCTCTATCATAATCCAGAGTTTTGAGAAGATTGGAGAAACTTAATTTTTCGGCCGAAAATGAAAAAAAACGTAAGGGGTAACACTGTCGTTTTTTTTTCGGGTCGAAATTTTGAGTTGCGATATCTCAGCTCTGGAAGGGTCTAGAGCCTCCATTTTTGCACTCAGCTCAAAGTCTCACAGCCCTCTATCATAATCCAGAGTTTTGAGAAGATTGGAGAAACTTAATTTTTCGCCCGAAAATGAAAAAAAACATAAGGGGTAACACTGTCGTTTTTTTTTCTGGTCGAAATTTTGAATTTTGATATCTCAGCTCTGGAAGGGTCTAGAGCCTCCATTTTTGCACTCAGGTCAAAGTCTCACAGCCCTCTATCATAATCCAGAGTTTTGAGAAGATTGGAGAAACTTAATTTTTCGGCCGAAAATGAAAAAAAACGTAAGGGGTAACACTGTCGTTTTTTTTCGGTTTCGAAATTTTGAGTTGCGATATCTCAGCTCTGGAAGGGTCTAGAGCCTCCATTTTTGCACTCAGCTCAAAGTCTCACAGCCCTCTATCATAATCCAGAGTTTTGAGAAGATTGGAGAAACTTAATTTTTCGCCCGAAAATGAAAAAAAAAACATAAGGGGTAACACTGTCGTTTTTTTTTCTGGTCGAAATTTTGAATTTTGATATCTCAGCTCTGGAAGGGTCTAGAGCCTCCATTTTTGCACTCAGGTCAAAGTCTCACAGCCCTCTATCATAATCCAGAGTTTTGAGAAGATTGGAGAAACTTAATTTTTCGGCCGAAAATGAAAAAAAACGTAAGGGGTAACACTGTCGTTTTTTTTTCGGGTCGAAATTTTGAGTTGCGATATCTCAGCTCTGGAAGGGTCTAGAGCCTCCATTTTTGCACTCAGCTCAAAGTCTCACAGCCCTCTATCATAATCCAGAGTTTTGAGAAGATTGGAAAAACTTAATTTTTCGCCCGAAAATGAAAAAAAACATAAGGGGTAACACTGTCGTTTTTTTTTCTGGTCGAAATTTTGAATTTTGATATCTCAGCTCTGGAAGGGTCTAGAGCCTCCATTTTTGCACTCAGGTCAAAGTCTCACAGCCCTCTATCATAATCCAGAGTTTTGAGAAGATTGGAGAAACTTAATTTTTCGGCCGAAAATGAAAAAAAACGTAAGGGGTAACACTGTCGTTTTTTTTTCGGGTCGAAATTTTGAGTTGCGATATCTCAGCTCTGGAAGGGTCTAGAGCCTCCATTTTTGCACTCAGCTCAAAGTCTCACAGCCCTCTATCATAATCCAGAGTTTTGAGAAGATTGGAGAAACTTAATTTTTCGCCCGAAAATGAAAAAAAACGTAAGGGGTAACACTGTCGTTTTTTTTTCGGGTCGAAATTTTGAGTTGCGATATCTCAGCTCTGGAAGGGTCTAGAGCCTCCATTTTTGCACTCAGCTCAAAGTCTCACAGCCCTCTATCATAATCCAGAGTTTTGAGAAGATTGGAGAAACTTAATTTTTCGCCCGAAAATGAAAAAAAACATAAGGGGTAACACTGTCGTTTTTTTTTCTGGTCAAAATTTTGAATTTTGATATCTCAGCTCTGGAAGGGTCTAGAGCCTCCATTTTTGCACTCAGGTCAAAGTCTCACAGCCCTCTATCATAATCCAGAGTTTTGAGAAGATTGGAGAAACTTAATTTTTCGGCCGAAAATGAAAAAAAACGTAAGGGGTAACACTGTCGTTTTTTTTTCGGGTCGAACTTTTGAGTTGCGATATCTCAGCTCTGGAAGGGTCTAGAGCCTCCATTTTTGCACTCAGCTCAAAGTCTCACAGCCCTCTATCATAATCCAGAGTTTTGAGAAGATTGGAGAAACTTAATTTTTCGCCCGAAAATGAAAAAAAACATAAGGGGTAACACTGTCGTTTTTTTTTCTGGTCGAAATTTTGAATTTTGATATCTCAGCTCTGGAAGGGTCTAGAGCCTCCATTTTTGCACTCAGGTCAAAGTCTCACAGCCCTCTATCATAATCCAGAGTTTTGAGAAGATTGGAGAAACTTAATTTTTCGGCCGAAAATGAAAAAAAACGTAAGGGGTAACACTGTCGTTTTTTTTTCGGGTCGAAATTTTGAGTTGCGATATCTCAGCTCTGGAAGGGTCTAGAGCCTCCATTTTTGCACTCAGCTCAAAGTCTCACAGCCCTCTATCATAATCCAGAGTTTTGAGAAGATTGGAGAAACTTAATTTTTTGCCCGAAAATGAAAAAAAACATAAGGGGTAACACTGTCGTTTTTTTTTCTGGTCGAAATTTTGAATTTTGATATCTCAGCTCTGGAAGGGTCTAGAGCCTCCATTTTTGCACTCAGGTCAAAGTCTCACAGCCCTCTATCATAATCCAGAGTTTTGAGAAGATTGGAGAAACTTAATTTTTCGGCCGAAAATGAAAAAAAACGTAAGGGGTAACACTGTCGTTTTTTTTCGGTTTCGAAATTTTGAGTTGCGATATCTCAGCTCTGGAAGGGTCTAGAGCCTCCATTTTTGCACTCAGCTCAAAGTCTCACAGCCCTCTATCATAATCCAGAGTTTTGAGAAGATTGGAGAAACTTAATTTTTCGCCCGAAAATGAAAAAAAAAACATAAGGGGTAACACTGTCGTTTTTTTTTCTGGTCGAAATTTTGAATTTTGATATCTCAGCTCTGGAAGGGTCTAGAGCCTCCATTTTTGCACTCAGGTCAAAGTCTCACAGCCCTCTATCATAATCCAGAGTTTTGAGAAGATTGGAGAAACTTAATTTTTCGGCCGAAAATGAAAAAAAAACGTAAGGGGTAACACTGTCGTTTTTTTTTCGGGTCGAAATTTTGAGTTGCGATATCTCAGCTCTGGAAGGGTCTAGAGCCTCCATTTTTGCACTCAGCTCAAAGTCTCACAGCCCTCTATCATAATCCAGAGTTTTGAGAAGATTGGAGAAACTTAATTTTTCGCCCGAAAATGAAAAAAAACATAAGGGGTAACACTGTCGTTTTTTTTTCTGGTCGAAATTTTGAATTTTGATATCTCAGCTCTGGAAGGGTCTAGAGCCTCCATTTTTGCACTCAGGTCAAAGTCTCACAGCCCTCTATCATAATCCAGAGTTTTGAGAAGATTGGAGAAACTTAATTTTTCGGCCGAAAATGAAAAAAAACGTAAGGGGTAACACTGTCGTTTTTTTTTCGGGTCGAAATTTTGAGTTGCGATATCTCAGCTCTGGAAGGGTCTAGAGCCTCCATTTTTGCACTCAGCTCAAAGTCTCACAGCCCTCTATCATAATCCAGAGTTTTGAGAAGATTGGAAAAACTTAATTTTTCGCCCGAAAATGAAAAAAAACATAAGGGGTAACACTGTCGTTTTTTTTTCTGGTCGAAATTTTGAATTTTGATATCTCAGCTCTGGAAGGGTCTAGAGCCTCCATTTTTGCACTCAGGTCAAAGTCTCACAGCCCTCTATCATAATCCAGAGTTTTGAGAAGATTGGAGAAACTTAATTTTTCGGCCGAAAATGAAAAAAAACGTAAGGGGTAACACTGTCGTTTTTTTTTCGGGTCGAAATTTTGAGTTGCGATATCTCAGCTCTGGAAGGGTCTAGAGCCTCCATTTTTGCACTCAGCTCAAAGTCTCACAGCCCTCTATCATAATCCAGAGTTTTGAGAAGATTGGAGAAACTTAATTTTTCGCCCGAAAATGAAAAAAAACGTAAGGGGTAACACTGTCGTTTTTTTTTCGGGTCGAAATTTTGAGTTGCGATATCTCAGCTCTGGAAGGGTCTAGAGCCTCCATTTTTGCACTCAGCTCAAAGTCTCACAGCCCTCTATCATAATCCAGAGTTTTGAGAAGATTGGAGAAACTTAATTTTTCGCCCGAAAATGAAAAAAAACATAAGGGGTAACACTGTCGTTTTTTTTTCTGGTCGAAATTTTGAATTTTGATATCTCAGCTCTGGAAGGGTCTAGAGCCTCCATTTTTGCACTCAGGTCAAAGTCTCACAGCCCTCTATCATAATCCAGAGTTTTGAGAAGATTGGAGAAACTTAATTTTTCGGCCGAAAATGAAAAAAAACGTAAGGGGTAACACTGTCGTTTTTTTTTCGGGTCGAACTTTTGAGTTGCGATATCTCAGCTCTGGAAGGGTCTAGAGCCTCCATTTTTGCACTCAGCTCAAAGTCTCACAGCCCTCTATCATAATCCAGAGTTTTGAGAAGATTGGAGAAACTTAATTTTTCGCCCGAAAATGAAAAAAAACATAAGGGGTAACACTGTCGTTTTTTTTTCTGGTCGAAATTTTGAATTTTGATATCTCAGCTCTGGAAGGGTCTAGAGCCTCCATTTTTGCACTCAGGTCAAAGTCTCACAGCCCTCTATCATAATCCAGAGTTTTGAGAAGATTGGAGAAACTTAATTTTTCGGCCGAAAATGAAAAAAAACGTAAGGGGTAACACTGTCGTTTTTTTTTCGGGTCGAAATTTTGAGTTGCGATATCTCAGCTCTGGAAGGGTCTAGAGCCTCCATTTTTGCACTCAGCTCAAAGTCTCACAGCCCTCTATCATAATCCAGAGTTTTGAGAAGATTGGAGAAACTTAATTTTTCGCCCGAAAATGAAAAAAAACATAAGGGGTAACACTGTCGTTTTTTTTTCTGGTCGAAATTTTGAATTTTGATATCTCAGCTCTGGAAGGGTCTAGAGCCTCCATTTTTGCACTCAGGTCAAAGTCTCACAGCCCTCTATCATAATCCAGAGTTTTGAGAAGATTGGAGAAACTTAATTTTTCGGCCGAAAATGAAAAAAAACGTAAGGGGTAACACTGTCGTTTTTTTTCGGTTTCGAAATTTTGAGTTGCGATATCTCAGCTCTGGAAGGGTCTAGAGCCTCCATTTTTGCACTCAGCTCAAAGTCTCACAGCCCTCTATCATAATCCAGAGTTTTGAGAAGATTGGAGAAACTTAATTTTTCGCCCGAAAATGAAAAAAAAAACATAAGGGGTAACACTGTCGTTTTTTTTTCTGGTCGAAATTTTGAATTTTGATATCTCAGCTCTGGAAGGGTCTAGAGCCTCCATTTTTGCACTCAGGTCAAAGTCTCACAGCCCTCTATCATAATCCAGAGTTTTGAGAAGATTGGAGAAACTTAATTTTTCGGCCGAATGAAAAAAAACGTAAGGGGTAACACTGTCGTTTTTTTTTCGGGTCGAAATTTTGAGTTGCGATATCTCAGCTCTGGAAGGGTCTAGAGCCTCCATTTTTGCACTCAGCTCAAAGTCTCACAGCCCTCTATCATAATCCAGAGTTTTGAGAAGATTGGAGAAACTTAATTTTTCGCCCGAAAATGAAAAAAAACATAAGGGGTAACACTGTCGTTTTTTTTTCTGGTCGAAATTTTGAATTTTGATATCTCAGCTCTGGAAGGGTCTAGAGCCTCCATTTTTGCACTCAGGTCAAAGTCTCACAGCCCTCTATCATAATCCAGAGTTTTGAGAAGATTGGAGAAACTTAATTTTTCGGCCGAAAATGAAAAAAAAACGTAAGGGGTAACACTGTCGTTTTTTTTCGGTTTCGAAATTTTGAGTTGCGATATCTCAGCTCTGGAAGGGTCTAGAGCCTCCATTTTTGCACTCAGCTCAAAGTCTCACAGCCCTCTATCATAATCCAGAGTTTTGAGAAGATTGGAGAAACTTAATTTTTCGCCCGAAAATGAAAAAAAAAACATAAGGGGTAACACTGTCGTTTTTTTTTCTGGTCGAAATTTTGAATTTTGATATCTCAGCTCTGGAAGGGTCTAGAGCCTCCATTTTTGCACTCAGGTCAAAGTCTCACAGCCCTCTATCATAATCCAGAGTTTTGAGAAGATTGGAGAAACTTAATTTTTCGGCCGAAAATGAAAAAAAACGTAAGGGGTAACACTGTCGTTTTTTTTTCGGGTCGAAATTTTGAGTTGCGATATCTCAGCTCTGGAAGGGTCTAGAGCCTCCATTTTTGCACTCAGCTCAAAGTCTCACAGCCCTCTATCATAATCCAGAGTTTTGAGAAGATTGGAGAAACTTAATTTTTCGCCCGAAAATGAAAAAAAACATAAGGGGTAACACTGTCGTTTTTTTTTCTGGTCGAAATTTTGAATTTTGATATCTCAGCTCTGGAAGGGTCTAGAGCCTCCATTTTTGCACTCAGGTCAAAGTCTCACAGCCCTCTATCATAATCCAGAGTTTTGAGAAGATTGGAGAAACTTAATTTTTCGGCCGAAAATGAAAAAAAAACGTAAGGGGTAACACTGTCGTTTTTTTTTCGGGTCGAAATTTTGAGTTGCGATATCTCAGCTCTGGAAGGGTCTAGAGCCTCCATTTTTGCACTCAGCTCAAAGTCTCACAGCCCTCTATCATAATCCAGAGTTTTGAGAAGATTGGAGAAACTTAATTTTTCGCCCGAAAATGAAAAAAAACATAAGGGGTAACACTGTCGTTTTTTTTTCTGGTCGAAATTTTGAATTTTGATATCTCAGCTCTGGAAGGGTCTAGAGCCTCCATTTTTGCACTCAGGTCAAAGTCTCACAGCCCTCTATCATAATCCAGAGTTTTGAGAAGATTGGAGAAACTTAATTTTTCGGCCGAAAATGAAAAAAAACGTAAGGGGTAACACTGTCGTTTTTTTTTCGGGTCGAAATTTTGAGTTGCGATATCTCAGCTCTGGAAGGGTCTAGAGCCTCCATTTTTGCACTCAGGTCAAAGTCTCACAGCCCTCTATCATAATCCAGAGTTTTGAGAAGATTGGAGAAACTTAATTTTTCGCCCGAAAATGAAAAAAAACATAAGGGGTAACACTGTCGTTTTTTTTCTGGTCGAAATTTTGAATTTTGATATCTCAGCTCTGGAAGGGTCTAGAGCCTCCATTTTTGCACTCAGGTCAAAGTCTCACAGCCCTCTATCATAATCCAGAGTTTTGAGAAGATTGGAGAAACTTAATTTTTCGGCCGAAAATGAAAAAAAAACGTAAGGGGTAACACTGTCGTTTTTTTTTCGGGTCGAAATTTTGAGTTGCGATATCTCAGCTCTGGAAGGGTCTAGAGCCTCCATTTTTGCACTCAGCTCAAAGTCTCACAGCCCTCTATCATAATCCAGAGTTTTGAGAAGATTGGAGAAACTTAATTTTTCGCCCGAAAATGAAAAAAAACATAAGCGGTAACACTGTCGTTTTTTTTTCGGGTCGAAATTTTGAATTTTGATATCTCAGCTCTGGAAGGGTCTAGAGCCTCCATTTTTGCACTCAGGTCAAAGTCTCACAGCCCTCTATCATAATCCAGAGTTTTGAGAAGATTGGAGAAACTTAATTTTTCGGCCGAAAATGAAAAAAAACGTAAGGGGTAACACTGTCGTTTTTTTTTCGGGTCGAAATTTTGAGTTGCGATATCTCAGCTCTGGAAGGGTCTAGAGCCTCAATTTTTGCACTCAGCTCAAAGTCTCACAGCCCTCTATCATAATCCAGAGTTTTGAGAAGATTGGAGAAACTTAATTTTTCGCCCGAAAATGAAAAAAAAACATAAGGGGTAACACTGTCGGTTTTTTTTCGGGTCGAAATTTTGAATTTTGATATCTCAGCTCTGGAAGGGTCTAGAGCCTCCATTTTTGCACTCAGGTCAAAGTCTCACAGCCCTCTATCATAATCCAGAGTTTTGAGAAGATTGGAGAAACTTAATTTTTCGGCCGAAAATGAAAAAAAAACGTAAGGGGTAACACTGTCGTTTTTTTTTCGGGTCGAAATTTTGAGTTGCGATATCTCAGCTCTGGAAGGGTCTAGAGCCTCCATTTTTGCACTCAGCTCAAAGTCTCACAGCCCTCTATCATAATCCAGAGTTTTGAGAAGATTGGAGAAACTTAATTTTTCGCCCGAAAATGAAAAAAAACATAAGCGGTAACACTGTCGTTTTTTTTTCGGGTCGAAATTTTGAATTTTGATATCTCAGCTCTGGAAGGGTCTAGAGCCTCCATTTTTGCACTCAGGTCAAAGTCTCACAGCCCTCTATCATAATCCAGAGTTTTGAGAAGATTGGAGAAACTTAATTTTTCGGCCGAAAATGAAAAAAAACGTAAGGGGTAACACTGTCGTTTTTTTTTCGGGTCGAAATTTTGAGTTGCGATATCTCAGCTCTGGAAGGGTCTAGAGCCTCAATTTTTGCACTCAGCTCAAAGTCTCACAGCCCTCTATCATAATCCAGAGTTTTGAGAAGATTGGAGAAACTTAATTTTTCGCCCGAAAATGAAAAAAAAACATAAGGGGTAACACTGTCGTTTTTTTTTCGGGTCGAAATTTTGAATTTTGATATCTCAGCTCTGGAAGGGTCTAGAGCCTCCATTTTTGCACTCAGGTCAAAGTCTCACAGCCCTCTATCATAATCCAGAGTTTTGAGAAGATTGGAGAAACTTAATTTTTCGGCCGAAAATGAAAAAAAAACGTAAGGGGTAACACTGTCGTTTTTTTTTCGGGTCGAAATTTTGAGTTGCGATATCTCAGCTCTGGAAGGGTCTAGAGCCTCCATTTTTGCACTCAGCTCAAAGTCTCACAGCCCTCTATCATAATCCAGAGTTTTGAGAAGATTGGAGAAACTTAATTTTTCGCCCGAAAATGAAAAAAAACATAAGGGGTAACACTGTCGTATTTTTTTCTGGTCGAAATTTTGAATTTTGATATCTCAGCTCTGGAAGGGTCTAGAGCCTCCATTTTTGCACTCAGGTCAAAGTCTCACAGCCCTCTATCATAATCCAGAGTTTTGAGAAGATTGGAGAAACTTAATTTTTCGGCCGAAAATGAAAAAAAACGTAAGGGGTAACACTGTCGTTTTTTTTTCGGGTCGAAATTTTGAGTTGCGATATCTCAGCTCTGGAAGGGTCTAGAGCCTCCATTTTTGCACTCAGCTCAAAGTCTCACAGCCCTCTATCATAATCCAGAGTTTTGAGAAGATTGGAGAAACTTAATTTTTCGCCCGAAAATGAAAAAAAACATAAGGGGTAACACTGTCGTTTTTTTTTCGGGTCGAAATTTTGAATTTTGATATCTCAGCTCTGGAAGGGTCTAGAGCCTCCATTTTTGCACTCAGGTCAAAGTCTCACAGCCCTCTATCATAATCCAGAGTTTTGAGAAGATTGGAGAAACTTAATTTTTCGGCCGAAAATGAAAAAAAAACGTAAGGGTAACACTGTCGTTTTTTTTTCGGGTCGAAATTTTGAGTTGCGATATCTCAGCTCTGGAAGGGTCTAGAGCCTCCATTTTTGCACTCAGCTCAAAGTCTCACAGCCCTCTATCATAATCCAGAGTTTTGAGAAGATTGGAGAAACTTAATTTTTCGCCCGAAAATGAAAAAAAACGTAAGGGGTAACACTGTCGTTTTTTTTTTCTGGTCGAAATTTTGAATTTTGATATCTCAGCTCTGGAAGGGTCTAGAGCCTCCATTTTTGCACTCAGGTCAAAGTCTCACAGCCCTCTATCATAATCCAGAGTTTTGAGAAGATTGGAGAAACTTAATTTTTCGCCCGAAAATGAAAAAAAACGTAAGGGGTAACACTGTCGTTTTTTTTTTTTCGGGTCAAAATTTTGAGTTGCGATATCTCAGCTCTGGAAGGGTCTAGAGCCTCCATTTTTGCACTCAGGTCAAAGTCTCACAGCCCTCTATCATAATCCAGAGTTTTGAGAAGATTTGAGAAACTTAATTTTTCGCCCGAAAATGAAAAAAAACGAAAGGGGTAACACTGTCGTTTTTTTTTCGGGTCGAAATTTTGAATTTTGATATCTCAGCTCTGGAAGGGTCTAGAGCCTCCATTTTTGCACTCAGGTCAAAGTCTCACAATCCTCTATCATAATCCAGAGTTTTGAGAAGATTGGAGAAACTTAATTTTTCGGCCGAAAATGAAAAAAAACGTAAGGGGTAACACTGTCGTTTTTTTTTTCGGGTCGAAATTTTGAGTTGCGATATCTCAGCTCTGGAAGGGTCTAGAGCCTCCATTTTTGCACTCAGCTCAAAGTCTCACAGCCCGCTATCATAATCCAGAGTTTTGAGAAGATTGGAGAAACTTAATTTTTCGCCCGAAAATGAAAAAAAACATAAGGGGTAACACTGTCGTTTTTTTTTCTGGTCGAAATTTAGAATTTTGATATCTCAGCTCTGGAAGGGTCTAGAGCCTCCATTTTTGCACTCAGGTCAAAGTCTCACAGCCCTCTATCATAATCCAGAGTTTTGAGAAGATTGGAGAAACTTAATTTTTCGGCCGAAAATGAAAAAAAACGTAAGGGGTAACACTGTCGTTTTTTTTTTCGGGTCGAAATTTTGAGTTGCGATATCTCAGCTCTGGAAGGGTCTAGAGCCTCCATTTTTGCACTCAGCTCAAAGTCTCACAGCCCTCTATCATAATCCAGAGTTTTGAGAAGATTGGAGAAACTTAATTTTTCGCCCGAAAATGAAAAAAAACATAAGGGGTAACACTGTCGTTTTTTTTTCTGGTCGAAATTTTGAATTTTGATATCTCAGCTCTGGAAGGGTCTAGAGCCTCCATTTTTGCACTCAGGTCAAAGTCTCACAGCCCTCTATCATAATCCAGAGTTTTGAGAAGATTGGAGAAACTTAATTTTTCGGCCGAAAATGAAAAAAAACGTAAGGGGTAACACTGTCGTTTTTTTTTCGGGTCGAAATTTTGAGTTGCGATATCTCAGCTCTGGAAGGGTCTAGAGCCTCCATTTTTGCACTCAGCTCAAAGTCTCACAGCCCTCTATCATAATCCAGAGTTTTGAGAAGATTGGAGAAACTTAATTTTTCGGCCGAAAATGAAAAAAAACGTAAGGGGTAACACTGTCGTTTTTTTTTCGGGTCGAAATTTTGAGTTGCGATATCTCAGCTCTGGAAGGGTCTAGAGCCTCCATTTTTGCACTCAGCTCAAAGTCTCACAGCCCTCTATCATAATCCAGAGTTTTGAGAAGATTTGAGAAACTTAATTTTTCGCCCGAAAATGAAAAAAAAAAACGAAAGGGGTAACACTGTCGTTTTTTTTTCTGGTCGAAATTTTGAATTTTGATATCTCAGCTCTGGAAGGGTCTAGAGCCTCCATTTCTGCACTCAGGTCAAAGTCTCACAGCCCTCTATCATAATCCAGAGTTTTGAGAAGATTGGAGAAACTTAATTTTTCACCCGAAAATGAAAAAAAAACACAAGGGGTAACACTGTCGTTTTTTTTTCTGGTCGAAATTTTGAATTTTGATATCTCAGCTCTGGAAGGGTCTAGAGCCTCCATTTTTGCACTCAGCTCAAAGTCTCACAGCCCTCTATAATAATCCAGAGTTTTGAGAAGATTGGAGAAACTTAATTTTTCGCCCGAAAATGAAAAAAAACGTAAGGGGTAACACTGTCGTTTTTTTTTTTCGGGTCGAAATTTTGAATTTTGATATCTCAGCTCTGGAAGGGTCTAGAGCCTCCATTTTTGCACTCAGGTCAAAGTCTCACAGCCCTCTATCATAATCCAGAGTTTTGAGAAGATTGGAGAAACTTAATTTTTCGGCCGAAAACAAAAAAAACGAAAGCACTGTCGTTTTTTTTTCTGGTCGAAATTTTGAGTTTCGATATCTCAGCTCTGGAAAGGTCTAGAGCCTCCATTTTTGCACTCAGGTCAAAGTCTCACAGCCCTCTATCATAATCCAGAGTTTTGAGAAGATTGGAGAAACTTAATTTTTCGTCCGAAAATGAAAAAAAATGTAATGGGTAACACTGTCGTTTTTTTTTCTGGTCGAAATTTTGAATTTTGATATCTCAGCTCTGGAAGGGTCTAGAGCCTCCATTTTTGCACTCAGGTCAAAGTCTCACAGCCCTCTATCATAATCCAGAGTTTTGAGAAGATTGGAGAAACTTAATTTTTCGCCTGAAAATGAAAAAAAAAAACGAAAGGGGTAACACTGTCGTTTTTTTTTCAGGTCGAAATTTTGAGTTTCGATATCTCAGCTCTGGAAGGGTCTAGAGCCTCCATTTTTGCACTCAGGTCAAAGTCTCACAGCCCTCTATCATAATCCAGAGTTTTGAGAAGATTGGAGAAACTTAATTTTTCGGCCGAAAACAAAAAAAAACGAAAGGGGTAACACTGTCGTTTTTTTTTCGGGTCGAAATTTTGAATTTCGATATCTAAGCTCTGGAAGGGTCTAGAGCCTCCATTTTTGCACTCAGGTCAAAGTCTCACAGCCCTCTATCATAATCCAGAGTTTTGAGAAGATTGGAGAAACTTAATTTTTCGCCCGAAAATGAAAAAAAAAAACGTAAGGGGTAACACTGTCGTTTTTTTTTCGGGTCGAAATTTTGAGTTGCGATATCTCAGCTCTGGAAGGGTCTAGAGCCTCCATTTTTGCACTCAGGTCAAAGTCTCACAGCCCTCTATCATAATCCAGAGTTTTGAGAAGATTGGAGAAACTTAATTTTTCGCCCGAAAATGAAAAAAACGAAAGGGGTAACACTGTCGGGTTTTTTTGGGTCGAAGTTTTGAATTTTGATATCTCAGCTCTGGAAGGGTCTAGAGCCTCCATTTCTGCACTCAGGTCAAAGTCTCACAGCCCTCTATCATAATCCAGAGTTTTGAGAAGATTGGAGAAACTTAATTTTTCGCCCGAAAATGAAAAAAAAAAACATAAGGGGTAACACTGTCGTTTTTTTTTCTGGTCGAAATTTAGAATTTTGATATCTCAGCTCTGGAAGGGTCTAGAGCCTCCATTTTTGCATTCAGGTCAAAGTCTCACAGCCCTCTATCATAATCCAGAGTTTTGAGAAGATTGGAGAAACTTAATTTTTCGGCCGAAAATGAAAAAAAACATAAGGGGTAACACTGTCGTTTTTTTTTCTGGTCGAAATTTTGAATTTCGATATCTCAGCTCTGGAAGGGGCTAGAGCCTCCATTTTGGCACTCAGGTCTAAGTCTCATGGCCCTCTATCAGAATCCAGAGTTTTGCGAAGATTGGAGAAACTGAAAATTTGAGTGCAAAAATGGAGGCTCTAGGCCCTTCCAGAGCTGAGATATCGAAACTCAAAAATTCGGCCCGAAAAAAAAAACGACAGTGGTACCCCTTACGTTTTTTTTTTTCGGTTTTGAGTTTTCCCAAAACTCTGGATTCTGATAGAGGGCCATGAGACTTAGACCTGAGTGCAAAAATGGAGGCTCTAGCCCCTTCCAGAGCTGAGATATCAAAACTCAAAAATTCGCCCCGAAAAAAAAAACGACAGAGGTACCCCTTACGTTTTTGTTTCGGGTGAAAATTTAAGTTTCTCCAATCTCCCCAAAACTCTGGATTCTGATAGAGGGCCTTGAGACTTAGACCTGAGTGCAAAAATGGAGGCTCTAGCCCCTTCCAGAGCTGAGATATCGAAACTCAAAAATTCGGCCCGAAAAAAAAAAAACGACAGTGGTACCCCTTACGTTTTTTTTTTTCGGGCGAAAAATTAAGTTTCTCCAATCTTCCCAAAACTCTGGATTCTGATAGAGGGCCTTGAGACTTAGACCTGAGTGCAAAAATGGAGGCTCTAGCCCCTTCCAGAGCTGAGATATCGAAACTCAAAAATTCGGCCCGAAAAAAAAAAAACGACAGTGTTACCCCTTACGTTTTTTTTTTTTCGGGCGAAAAATTAAGTTTCTCCAATCTTCCCAAAACTCTGGATTCTGATAGAGGGCCTTGAGACTTAGACCTGAGTGCAAAATTGGAGGCTCTAGCCCCTTCCAGAGCTGAGATATCGAAACTCAAAAATTCGGCCCGAAAAAAAAAACGTAAGGGGTAACACTGTCGTTTTTTTTTCGGGTCGAAATTTTGAGTTGCGATATCTCAGCTCTGGAAGGGTCTAGAGCCTCCATTTTTGCACTCAGGTCAAAGTCTCACAGCCCTCTATCATAATCCAGAGTTTTGAGAAGATTGGAGAAACTTAATTTTTCGCCCGAAAATGAAAAAAACGAAAGGGGTAACACTGTCGGGTTTTTTTGGGTCGAAATTTTGAATTTTGATATCTCAGCTCTGGAAGGGTCTAGAGCCTCCATTTCTGCACTCAGGTCAAAGTCTCACAGCCCTCTATCATAATCCAGAGTTTTGAGAAGATTGGAGAAACTTAATTTTTCGCCCGAAAATGAAAAAAAAAAACATAAGGGGTAACACTGTCGTATTTTTTTCTGTTCGAAATTTTGAATTTTGATATCTCAGCTCTGGAAGGGTCTAGAGCCTCCATTTTTGCACTCAGGTCAAAGTCTCACAGCCCTCTATCATAATCCAGAGTTTTGAGAAGATTGGAGAAACTTAATTTTTCGGCCGAAAATGAAAAAAAAACGTAAGGGTAACACTGTCGTTTTTTTTTCGGGTCGAAATTTTGAGTTGCGATATCTCAGCTCTGGAAGGGTCTAGAGCCTCCATTTTTGCACTCAGCTCAAAGTCTCACAGCCCTCTATCATAATCCAGAGTTTTGAGAAGATTGGAGAAACTTAATTTTTCGCCCGAAAATGAAAAAAAACGTAAGGGGTAACACTGTCGTTTTTTTTTTCTGGTCGAAATTTTGAATTTTGATATCTCAGCTCTGGAAGGGTCTAGAGCCTCCATTTTTGCACTCAGGTCAAAGTCTCACAGCCCTCTATCATAATCCAGAGTTTTGAGAAGATTGGAGAAACTTAATTTTTCGCCCGAAAATGAAAAAAAACGTAAGGGGTAACACTGTCGTTTTTTTTTTTCGGGTCAAAATTTTGAGTTGCGATATCTCAGCTCTGGAAGGGTCTAGAGCCTCCATTTTTGCACTCAGCTCAAAGTCTCACAGCCCTCTATCATAATCCAGAGTTTTGAGAAGATTGGAGAAACTTAATTTTTCGCCCGAAAATGAAAAAAAACATAAGGGGTAACACTGTCGTTTTTTTTTCGGGTTGAAATTTTGAATTTTGATATCTCAGCTCTGGAAGGGTCTAGAGCCTCCATTTTTGCACTCAGGTCAAAGTCTCACAGCCCTCTATCATAATCCAGAGTTTTGAGAAGATTGGAGAAACTTAATTTTTCGGCCGAAAATGAAAAAAAAACGTAAGGGTAACACTGTCGTTTTTTTTTCGGGTCGAAATTTTGAGTTGCGATATCTCAGCTCTGGAAGGGTCTAGAGCCTCCATTTTTGCACTCAGCTCAAAGTCTCACAGCCCTCTATCATAATCCAGAGTTTTGAGAAGATTGGAGAAACTTAATTTTTCGCCCGAAAATGAAAAAAAAAAACATAAGGGGTAACACTGTCGTTTTTTTTTCTGGTCGAAATTTAGAATTTTGATATCTCAGCTCTGGAAGGGTCTAGAGCCTCCATTTTTGCATTCAGGTCAAAGTCTCACAGCCCTCTATCATAATCCAGAGTTTTGAGAAGATTGGAGAAACTTAATTTTTCGGCAGAAAATGAAAAAAAACATAAGGGGTAACACTGTCGTTTTTTTTTCTGGTCGAAATTTTGAATTTCGATATCTCAGCTCTGGAAGGGGCTAGAGCCTCCATTTTGGCACTCAGGTCTAAGTCTCATGGCCCTCTATCAGAATCCAGAGTTTTGCGAAGATTGGAGAAACTGAAAATTTGAGTGCAAAAATGGAGGCTCTAGGCCCTTCCAGAGCTGAGATATCGAAACTCAAAAATTCGGCCCGAAAAAAAAAACGACAGTGGTACCCCTTACGTTTTTTTTTTTCGGTTTTGAGTTTTCCCAAAACTCTGGATTCTGATAGAGGGCCATGAGACTTAGACCTGAGTGCAAAAATGGAGGCTCTAGCCCCTTCCAGAGCTGAGATATCAAAACTCAAAAATTCGCCCCGAAAAAAAAAACGACAGAGGTACCCCTTACGTTTTTGTTTCGGGTGAAAATTTAAGTTTCTCCAATCTCCCCAAAACTCTGGATTCTGATAGAGGGCCTTGAGACTTAGACCTGAGTGCAAAAATGGAGGCTCTAGCCCCTTCCAGAGCTGAGATATCGAAACTCAAAAATTCGGCCCGAAAAAAAAAAAACGACAGTGGTACCCCTTACGTTTTTTTTTTTCGGGCGAAAAATTAAGTTTCTCCAATCTTCCCAAAACTCTGGATTCTGATAGAGGGCCTTGAGACTTAGACCTGAGTGCAAAAATGGAGGCTCTAGCCCCTTCCAGAGCTGAGATATCGAAACTCAAAAATTCGGCCCGAAAAAAAAAAACGACAGTGTTACCCCTTACGTTTTTTTTTTTTCGGGCGAAAAATTAAGTTTCTCCAATCTTCCCAAAACTCTGGATTCTGATAGAGGGCCTTGAGACTTAGACCTGAGTGCAAAATTGGAGGCTCTAGCCCCTTCCAGAGCTGAGATATCGAAACTCAAAAATTCGGCCCGAAAAAAAAAAACGTAAGGGGTAACACTGTCGTTTTTTTTTCGGGTCGAAATTTTGAGTTGCGATATCTCAGCTCTGGAAGGGTCTAGAGCCTCCATTTTTGCACTCAGGTCAAAGTCTCACAGCCCTCTATCATAATCCAGAGTTTTGAGAAGATTGGAGAAACTTAATTTTTCGCCCGAAAATGAAAAAAACGAAAGGGGTAACACTGTCGGGTTTTTTTGGGTCGAAATTTTGAATTTTGATATCTCAGCTCTGGAAGGGTCTAGAGCCTCCATTTCTGCACTCAGGTCAAAGTCTCACAGCCCTCTATCATAATCCAGAGTTTTGAGAAGATTGGAGAAACTTAATTTTTCGCCCGAAAATGAAAAAAAAAAACATAAGGGGTAACACTGTCGTATTTTTTTCTGGTCGAAATTTTGAATTTTGATATCTCAGCTCTGGAAGGGTCTAGAGCCTCCATTTTTGCACTCAGGTCAAAGTCTCACAGCCCTCTATCATAATCCAGAGTTTTGAGAAGATTGGAGAAACTTAATTTTTCGCCCGAAAATGAAAAAAAACATAAGGGGTAACACTGTCGTTTTTTTTTCGGGTTGAAATTTTGAATTTTGATATCTCAGCTCTGGAAGGGTCTAGAGCCTCCATTTTTGCACTCAGGTCAAAGTCTCACAGCCCTCTATCATAATCCAGAGTTTTGAGAAGATTGGAGAAACTTAATTTTTCGGCCGAAAATGAAAAAAAAACGTAAGGGTAACACTGTCGTTTTTTTTTCGGGTCGAAATTTTGAGTTGCGATATCTCAGCTCTGGAAGGGTCTAGAGCCTCCATTTTTGCACTCAGCTCAAAGTCTCACAGCCCTCTATCATAATCCAGAGTTTTGAGAAGATTGGAGAAACTTAATTTTTCGCCCGAAAATGAAAAAAAACGTAAGGGGTAACACTGTCGTTTTTTTTTTCTGGTCGAAATTTTGAATTTTGATATCTCAGCTCTGGAAGGGTCTAGAGCCTCCATTTTTGGCACTCAGGTCTAAGTCTCATGGCCCTCTATCAGAATCCAGAGTTTTGCGAAGATTGGAGAAACTGAAAATTTGAGTGCAAAAATGGAGGCTCTAGGCCCTTCCAGAGCTGAGATATCGAAACTCAAAAATTCGGCCCGAAAAAAAAAACGACAGTGGTACCCCTTACGTTTTTTTTTTCGGGCGAAAAATTAAGTTTCTCCAATCTTCCCAAAACTCTGGATTCTGATAGAGGGCCATGAGACTTAGACCTGAGTGCAAAAATGGAGGCTCTAGCCCCTTCGGGAGCTGAGATATCGAAACTCAAAAATTCGGCCCGAAAAAAAAAACGACAGTGGTAACCCTTAAGTTTTTTTTTTTTCGGGTGAAAAATTAAGTTTCTCCAATCTTCCCAAAACTCTGGATTCTGATAGAGGGCCATGAGACTTAGACCTGAGTGCAAAAATGGAGGCTCTAGCCCCTTCGGGAGCTGAGATATCGAAACTCAAAAATTCGGCCCGAAAAAAAAAACGACAGTGGTACCCCTTACGTTTTTTTTTTCGGGTGAAAAATTAAGTTTCTCCAATCTTCCCAAAACTCTAGATTCTGATAGAGGGCCATGAGACTTAGACCTGAGTGCAAAAATGGAGGCTCTAGCCCCTTCCAGAGCTGAGATATCGAAACTCAAAAATTCGGCCCGAAAAAAAAACGACAGTGGTACCCCTTACGTTTTTTTTTTCGGGTGAAAAATTAAGTTTCTCCAATCTTCCCAAAACTCAAAAATTCGCCCCGAAAAAAAAAACTACAGAGGTACCCCTTACGTTTTTTTTTCGGGCGAAAATTTAAGTTTCTCCAATCTTCCCAAAACTCTGGATTCTGATAGAGGGCCATGAGACTTAGACCTGAGTGCAAAAATGGAGGCTCTAGCCCCTTCCAGAGCTGAGATATCGAAACTCAAAAATTCGGCCCGAAAAAAAAAAACGACAGTGGTACCCCTTACGTTTTTTTTTTCGGGCGAAAAATTAAGTTTCTCCAATCTTCCCAAAACTCTGGATTCTGATAGAGGGCCTTGAGACTTAGACCTGAGTGCAAAAATGGAGGCTCTAGCCCCTTCCAGAGCTGAGATATCGAAACTCAAAAATTCGGCCCGAAAAAAAAAACGACAGTGGTACCCCTTACGTTTTTTTTTTTCGGGCGAAAAATTAAGTTTCTCCAATCTTCCCACAACTCTGGATTCTGATAGAGGGCCATGAGACTTAGACCTGAGTGCAAAAATGGAGGCTCTAGCCCCTTCCAGAGCTGAGATATCGAAACTCAAAAATTCGGCCCGAAAAAAAAAACGACAGTGGTACCCCTTACGTTTTTTTTTTTCGGGCGAAAAATTAAGTTTCTCCAATCTTCCCAAAACTCCGGATTCTGATAGAGGGCCTTGAGACTTAGACCTGAGTGCAAAAATGGAGGCTCTAGCCCCTTCCAGAGCTGAGATATCGAAACTCAAAAATTCGGCCCGAAAAAAAAAAACGACAGTGGTACCACTTACGTTTTTTTTTTTTTCGGGTGAAAAATTAAGTTTCTCCAATCTTCCCAAAACTCTGGATTCTGATAGAGGGCCATGAGACTTAGACCTGAGTGCAAAAATGGAGGCTCTAGCCCCTTCCAGAGCTGAGATATCGAAACTCAAAAATTCGGCCCGAAAAAAAAAAACGACAGAGGTACCCCTTAAGTTTTTTTTTCGGGCGAAAATTTAAGTTTCTCCATTCTTCCCAAAACTCTGGATTCTGATAGAGGGCCATGAGACTTAGACCTGAGTGCAAAAATGGAGGCTCTAGCCCCTTCCAGAGCTGAGATATCGAAACTCAAAAATTCGGCCCGAAAAAAAAAAACGACAGTGGTACCCCTTACGTTTTTTTTTTTCGGGCGAAAAATTAAGTTTCTCCAATCTTCCCAAAACTCTGGATTCTGATAGAGGGCCATGAGACTTAGACCTGAGTGCAAAAATGGAGGCTCTAGCCCCTTCCAGAGCTGAGATATCGAAACTCAAAAATTCGGCCCGAAAAAAAAAAACGACAGTGGTACCCCTTACGTTTTTTTTTTTCGGGCGAAAAATTAAGTTTCTCCAATCTTCCCACAACTCTGGATTCTGATAGAGGGCCATGAGACTTAGACCTGAGTGCAAAAATGGAGGCTCTAGCCCCTTCCAGAGCTGAGATATCGAAACTCAAAAATTCGGCCCAAAAAAAAAAACGACAGTGGTACCCCTTACGTTTTTTTTTTCGGGCGAAAAATTAAGTTTCTCCAATCTTCCCAAAACTCTGGATTCTGATAGAGGGCCTTGAGACTTAGACCTGAGTGCAAAAATGGAGGCTCTAGCCCCTTCCAGAGCTGAGATATCGAAACTCAATAATTCGGCCCGAAAAAAAAAACGACAGTGGTACCCCTTACGTGTTTTTTTTCGGGTGAAAAATTAAGTTTCTCCAATCTTCCCAAAACTCTGGATTCTGATAGAGGGCCATGAGACTTAGACCTGAGTGCAAAAATGGAGGCTCTAGCCCCTTCCAGAGCTGAGATATCGAAACTCAAAAATTCGGCCCGAAAAAAAAAAACGACAGTGCCCTTACGTTTTTTTTTTTCGAGTGAAAAATTAAGTTTCTCCAATCTTCCCAAAACTCTGGATTCTGATAGAGGGGCATGAGACTTAGACCTAAATGCAAAAATGGAGGCTCTAGCCCCTTCCAGAGCTGAGATATCGAAACTCAAAAATTCGTCCCGAAAAAAAAAAACGACAGTGGTACCCCTTACGTTTTTTTTTTTCGGCGAAAAATTAAGTTTCTCCAATCTTCCCAAAACTCTGGATTCTGATAGAGGGCCTTGAGACTTAGACCTGAGTGCAAAAATGGAGGCTCTAGCCCCTTCCAGAGCTGAGATATCGAAACTCAAAAATTCGGCCCGAAAAAAAAAAACGACAGTGGTACCCCTTACGTTTTTTTTTTCAGGCGAAAAATTAAGTTTCTCCAATCTTCCCACAACTCTGGATTCTGATAGAGGGCCATGAGACTTAGACCTGAGTGCAAAAATGGAGGCTCTAGCCCCTTCCAGAGCTGAGATATCGAAACTCAAAAATTCGGCCCGAAAAAAAAAACGACAGTGGTACCCCTTACGGTTTTTTTTTTTTCGGGCGAAAAATTAAGTTTCTCCAATCTTCCCAAAACGCTGGATTCTGATAGAGGGCCTTGAGACTCAGACCTGAGTGCAAAAATGGAGGCTCTAGCCCCTTCCAGAGCTGAGATATCGAAACTCAAAAATTCGGCCCGAAAAAAAAAAACGACAGTGGTACCCCTTACGTTTTTTTTTTTCGGGTGAAAAATTAAGTTTCTCCAATCTTCCCAAAACTCTGGATTCTGATAGAGGGCCATGAGACTTAGACCTGAGTGCAAAAATGGAGGCTCTAGCCCCTTCCAGAGCTGAGATATCAAAACTCAAAAATTCGGCCCGAAAAAAAACAACAACAGTGGTACCCCTTACGTTTTTTTTTTTTCGGGCGAAAAATTAAGTTTCTCCAATCTTCCCAAAACTCTGGATTCTGATAGAGGGCCATGAGACTTAGACCTGAGTGCAAAAATTGAGGCTCTAGCCCCTTCCAGAGCTGAGATATTGAGATCCCACGTAGCACTTATCCAATTATAAAAATAGTGGGTTCACGGACGGTGGATTTATTCCTAGGTTTATTTTGTTATGAATAAATAAATGTGCAATATAAAGGAAAAACCTTACGATTGAAGTTGTAATGTTATAATGTTCAAGTTTTTTGTTCTAAAAAAAGAAAGATGCACACAGAAAATGACTCTAATATGACCAGATTGATTAGAATATATTTAGTTTGTTACAAACAATGTGCAATCTGTAAAACAAAAACTTCAAAATTATAGTTGAAATGGTATACTGCTGGAATTTTTTTGACCTTGAGAAAAAGCTTAAAGTATAGACCAACAAATTTTATGTTTATTAATGTATTTCATGTTGGTACATTTTTGGGAAGTACACCTGTTTTGACCTGATGTCCATTGGAATGGACAAAAAAAATCACAATGAAAGCAATTGTATAATTTTTTTTTTCATTTGTTTTCATTTATAGAAACCCCATGAGCTGGGAAAATGTACTTTTATAATTTTCAGAAACTTGAAACATAATTGAAACAGAAACTTGAAACACAAAAATCTGGGACAAAGTGGATCCAGAAAGCTTGCGCAATCACACAGTAAAACCCAGAAACAACTGGTACATGTTCCATCCATCCATAATTCAATCCATCCCTCTCTTTTCCCTTGCTCTCTGTGAGGTGTACAGGCAAATAAATAATTAAGATTACAGGCATGGTGGGCTAAAAAGGTTCATTAAGCTCTCTGAACATGGGAGACCATTTGTCTAGTTGTCGAGGAACAAAAGCGTGTGGAAAACTGCTGTGTTTGTGTAGGTGTGTGTGTATTTGTCATTATCTCATTTGGCCCAGCCTCCTCTTTCTCTCTCTCACTCAAAAAATACACACATTGTGTAGAGCCCAATAGTGTCAGCTGGTGATACAGACACAACTAAACATAAACAAAGAAAATCCCTAACCCCCTGAAAATAACTCCCTAACTCCCTAAATCCCTAAAATCCCTGATCCCTAACCCCACCCCTAAACCTAGCCCATCTCCACCCCTTAGATCTGGATCCAACTCCGCCCCTGGATCTTGTGTACTGCAATGAGGTTCTACTGATAAGGTGGGCTTTTTGCACTTGGTGTAAATAGACACTCCGAAATTTAATCTTAAATAGCTTTAATTTAAAAATAAGCTTTATTTTCATTATGCAAAATATGAAATACAAAAAAATATATATATAATGCATGTCTTTTCTTTTTGAATTTTGTGTACAATATGACCCATGCTCTTGAAAAGGCTTTGTGAGATTCGCTCTTACACGCATACATTCTCCAGTATTCACTATGAACCCCTAATGTTGTTATATTTAGAGGCAAACTGTCAGCGTAGATAAACCCAGCGAGAGCCCTACAGCAGTTGACCTCTCTGTAGAAACCAGGTTAAGTCTCATTTTCACGCTGTTCCCTCGCTATCTCTGTCTGAACTCAACTCGCCTCTTACGCTTGTAAACAAACCGTGCTGAGGGACGTTGATCTGATGTGTAGAAATCTTACCTTTGAAAAACACAAATTTGCCCTTGCTGTTCTCATAGACGGCGTCAATCTTGGGTGGCAGACCCCTCCAGAAGACATTGATGAGCATGGGGTAACCGGACATCACGGCATTATCCCTGACCCTCCAAAACCAGTGGTCCTTCACAGAGGGAAAAGAGATTGAAAGAGAAAAAAAATTCATAAAGAAACATTAGTTGCGTGGCACGTTTCGGGGTTTACAGCTCCAGATGGATCCTATAAAGCTTTGCATGATGTGTTTTTGGTCAATACAAGACTTTAGAGGTTTTCTAAGAGGCTTTGTCTTGTAAACAACAGCTATTCTGTCATTGTTTTTTGGGGCGGAAAAGTATATTTTATTAAATCAAACCCAAACAGACATCTTCCTACATGGAATAGTTTGATTTGCCACGGCCACAGCTGCTCTCACTTCCAGCTTCGAAAAATCCCCCGTCACACATCTACGGCTTTGATGTCTCCAAAGCTTGTTTAAACGTTGGTGGCAAAACAGACAATACCTCCGTCATCACTGTAACAATCGTTGCCTCCAGGGAAGTTCCTACTTAGAGTCCAGAAATCAAAATAATGAGGGGATGCGCGTTCAAGTGAATAGAAACTGTGGGCAATTACATATTTCTTTCTCTGTTTAACAGTTCCCATCAGATGCAAGACGCTCTTTACTTTAGTCCTATAGTGAAGAGCAAGCAAATGATGCGCATTAGGTATAATTGATGTTCATCTGTGTTTTATCACTCTGACACAGAGGATGATGGGAAATCAAGCCTGTCACCGCATAAACTGGATAAACAAGAAGCATATTCTGCCAGGCTTGATCTCTATTCCCTCCAAACCTGTATGACGTTTTTGTTCCATATATATATCATTTCAGAAATGAGAATGGGTCTCATATGTGTGTTATATTATTATAAATAATCTTATATATTATTTAAAATATGATACAGAAATATATATATATATATATTTAAATATATATCTATATATTCAGAAATGAGAATGGGTTCCATAAATGTGCATGTAATATTTTGTAATAAATGCATGCATGTATATATTTAAGAATTATTTTCACGTAAATACTGTGTATATAAATACATAATCTATATTATATATAAATATTAATATTTTATATATGAATAACACATTTTCTTAAATATATACATGCATGTGTACATTTATATATACAAAATAATTATACATAGCAGACACAAATATATTATGTAAACCCAAACTTTTATTTTGGATGCAATTAATCGCAATTGATCTTTACACAGCCCTGATATATATATATATACACTGACGTGTGTATATATACTGTATGTATGTATATATGTGTGTGTGTGTGTGTGTGTGTGTGTTTGTGTATGTGTAAATAATTTACATAAAATATAATATTATATCAAGCTTTTCATCTCTGTTCGTTTCAAAGCTCTATGATTTCTTCCTTCTGTTGAACATAATTATTTTGTGTAGTGTAGCGCACCTGGAACATGATATTGACCATCGTCACACCGAGAGTAGCTTTTTATATGAGAATTTCTGAGATCCTTCGCTGTATCTCTCAGAATACAATTTAACAGCAAGCTTGAGAATAACAAATGGTTCGAGAATGACACCTCCATTATTCTTCAAGCACAGATTTGCCTCTCCCGACTAATCTTTTTGTAGCAAATTGAAGCATGGCGTTTGACCATCAGTCTCTCTACAGCAGTGAGACCCTCAGATGACACTTCTTCAGCCTGTGACTCACAGTATTTTCTACTCCATCACAGAGATGGCATTCTTCAGATTTTGCACGACTACTTCGATTCCACTTGTTCCCTCTCACACAAATCGTGTACTATAGTGTTGTTGTAGTATTATATTTAAACACTATTCTAGTATTCATTTATATTTTAAATGAGCATTTAATTATATATTTTTAATTTGAGTTTACATTTTAGTCATTTTTTAAGTGTTTTTTATCATTTTACTAGTTATTTTTTATTTAGTAATTATTTCTATTTAATGTAGCTTTGTTTTTATTTCAGTTTTAGATTTAGTAATTTTATATATATATATATATATATATATATATATATATATAATTTCAGCTAGTTGCAAAGGCAAGATTTTTAGTTTTTAAATTTTTCACTTAATTTCAGCGAAAATGATTTTTAATTTTTTAATTTCAAAAATAATATTCCTGCATGATATTCCTCGAATTGTCATTTACACATCGACCCAAGGATTGTATACTTGGTTATTAAATATTTTGTACTGTTCATCATTTCCAATCAAGCTGTGATTCTATGCAAAATTGTAAAAAAAATATTATTTAATTTTGTGTATTTAGGATGCATGAAGTGCTTGCTATGAAATTGACCCAAACAAAGCAAGATGAAAAATAAGGATATTTTATTCTAAAATTGACATAAATATCATTTTGAGACTTGTGGAGGATGAATAGCCTATATATAGTTCTCTTTAAACTAGAAATAGTGTGAAAAGTGTGTATAATGATACTATGAATGTGTAATCATTTTCTTTTCCATTATCTGACACTATACGCGACTGCACACACACTCTCTGAGAACTGCCATCCGCCCACAGCAGTCAGCAGGAGTCTTTAGGGACTGAAAATAGTATTCTGTGTCCTTGGAGAAAATACTGTAACTGAAAAGGCATTCTGGTCATTATTGGTGTTTACTAATCAGATATCACTGACACTTTGGCTCATAGTTTGGGTTGGTGATTTGGACAAACCCAAATTAAACTTTGGTGTGTAACTTGTAACATACTGTTTGTGCTATAGACTTGAATGATGGCAAGTAATCACATACCAACATGCTAACAGTGAATGGATGTGTGTGTCCACGGTTTCCAGTGTGTGTGTGTGTGTGTACTACTCACTGCTCCTAATGTGTGTGCTAAAACTTGGTTGGGTTAAACACAGAGGCCTTCATTTCACAACACAAAGACGGCATTGTGGCACAAAGTCACTTTTTTCTTTGCTTCTATATAAACTCCTACTTTTTCTCATCCTTCTCTTCTATCACAAAACCAGAGAAAGACAAACAAATTCAACTGCATGGCACTATGTAATCACAGGAAGGCCCACACAGACAACATTGACCTATGGCTCCCTGGAGGCACCACATTCTTCTGCGTTTCATTATTGTTTGGCTATGAGAGAAGACACACCGTTGTGTCTGCGTTCAGCTCCATACAGCTGATATGAGTGAGAAATGACAGGCCACGGGACACACTGCATATGTAGCTTCAGAATTAAAACACTAAATATTAAGTTGTGATAGCCTTCCCTATTGTGACGTATATCTGAGTGAAATTGCTTGTCGAACAAGAAAAAATGTTGGCTTGGACTTGATTTTGACTGTTGGGAATTGATTGGATGGTTGTGGTTTGCTATTGGTCGATCTCATTTGAGTGACAGGTTGCCCCGCCCTCGCCCTACTGAACACATCATCAGAGAAGAGATGTCGCTGCAATTAGTTGATTTGATTGAAGAATACGAGGGCTCGTGCATTTAAAAAAAATGATTGATGTGCAGAGGTAAATCATTTATCATATGAATCGTCCTTTTTGATTTCATAGGTTTTCAGCCTTTCTTATTCATTTATGGGCTGCCCGAATTATTTGCTAATATAACAATAAAAATTCTTAATAGAAAAGCATTTTGAAGTTCTGTACGGTATATTGCATCTGTGAGATTTTAAAATGTAGGCTTAAAACGAGGGGTTGCATGAATTATGGAGTTTTAAAAAAATGGGTCACCAAACTAAAATGAATTCTGTTTTATTCTGCAAGAAAGAGTGACTTATGTGACCCTCCGTACCTCACTTTTAGGAACAGCCACTCTCAGAGAGACCATTATCTGGTACAAGTTGGACTCTTCAATGTAAAATATCTGGATTTTATCTGTGAAATGTTAAATATAACGTTGTAGTAAAGATCAGAGGCTCAGAACTTCTTGTGAAATCTGATTGGTTTAGTCTAGAGTCCTTGGGGGAAATTGTGTTTTAAGTTATGATATAAGTTTTATATTAGTAATGACAGAATTAAACACAACAGTAATGACAGAATTAAATCAGTGTAATATCTGATTCAAAATTGTCTTTAATTGATAATGGAACGATTAAGGACCCAGAATTGTTGAAGGCAGATCTTTAAGTGTCTCATAGGGAAATCTATCAATGAAACGTTATTTGATTTCACTAATATTTGAATTTGTCTGATTTTTCAGGACGAAAGCGTACGTTACGAGAGCTCAGCATGAGGATGTGAATACGGATTCCACGCTCATGTGACGCGTGAGGTTTAGCCTGTGCAAATGAAGCCCACCGTAACAACCAGCCATACTTAACACAGGGCTGCCTGCTGGGAGATGGAGGGATGAGAGATGAAAGCGCCACAAGCAGTGTGTTGCTGGGCAGGTTGAGAGCTCTCTGCTGGGAGATCAGCCTCTATCTCTCGGTTTCACAGTCTACAGATCCTTCGCCGGACTGTGAAACTCTCCTCACAGAACTGGAGACTGGACGGAAGAGATCTGTCACCGGGCACAGACTGAAACCGCATCAAACACCAGCGCTCAGGAGACGGGCAATCAGAGGAGAGAGAGAGAGAGAGGGAGGAGGGAGCTGACTGTTTATATTACTGGAGAAATGATAGAGAACAAAGTGTGCTTTTCTTTACATTGGCAGAGATTGTACGTTCGGGGTTTATAGACTTTAATTTTGACATTTAAAAAGGCTTATTCAATTAGTTTTTTTATTGTATATTTATAATAAATAAAATATATAATTTATATATATTGATATATATATATATAGTCATGCATATTTTATAACTTTCATTTATAGACTTTCATTTTGAGCTTCTTTTTAAAATGTAACAAATAAAAGCTTATTAAATATTATATTTATATATTATATTTATTATAAGTAAATAAAATATAAAATATATTATATAAATAGTGTATGTATTTATTTACTTATTTATCATGCAATATATAATATTTGTTATTTTATATTATTTTTAGTGCATTATTTTTTTGACTTTACTGTACAGACTTTCACTTTGACATTTAAAAAAAAATTGTTTTTAAGATTTAAGAAATAAATGTTTATTAAAATATTATATTATATTGCATTTTTTTTAAATAAATATATATATATATATATATATATATATATATACTGTATATAAATTGTATTATATTGACCTAGTAATGGTTTTCAAGTGGTTGGAAGAAATGATCTGGTATCAAACTTTTGCTGATGATTATGGATCTGTCAGTGTTTTTCTGTTTTCTAGAGTTAAATATATTGCCGACCTCCTCATCTTTCAGCCAATCAGGACTTCCGTCCACAACCGTGTGCCGCCAACGTGAGGAAGCTGACACAGACATTACTGTGGATACACCTCAGAGCTTAGATGGCAGACTTTGAATGTTTTACAGCACAGAAATATGTTTGTGTTATTGTCTAACCGCGATGATAGAGCGAGCGACTGAGTGTCATGATAGATTTAGTTTTCCCAGAGGCGTCTGCTGTGGAAGTGGGAGTAGAGACCAAGTGACAAGATTAGATCCCAACAAAACCCCTCTACAAGAGGAATAAATCTGCACGTCAGTTTGTCTATTTAGAAAAAAAAGAAACTTTCTGTAAAGTCGTGACAAATGAATTCCATCTATTTTTAAACAGAGAAAAACACATACACAACAAAAACACTAACTTGCCCCTGTGTGCAGTTAGTGGACATCAATTCGTAACTTCTCTTTGTTTGTTCTGATTTCAGTTTATAGACTTTGACAGTCATGGATTTTGGAGTCATCACCTTTCTGAAAGCCTACATGAGCTACCAGTAAAAAAATATAGATCTTACATTCTAAAAAAAGGTTTCGTATTGCGTATACAGTATATCTTTTATACATCATTGTGGATATATATATATATATATATATATATATAGGGCTGTCAATTAATCGCATCCAAAATAAGAGTTTGTGTTTACATAATATATGTGGGTGCACTGTGTATAATTATTTTGCATATATATATAAAGACACACACATGCATGTATATTTAAGAAAAAAATATTATTTATATATCAAATATTTATATTTATATATCATATAAATTATATATAAATCTATATACAGTATATACATGAAAATATTACTTAAATATATACAAGCATGTGTGTGTATTTATATATATAAAAAAAATTATACACAGTGCACCTACATATATTATGTACACACAAACTTTTATATATATATAGTAAAACATTATGTAAAAAATGTATGTATTTATTTACCATTCAAAAGTAAACAATTTGAATATATTCTATAATGTATGCATGTGACTTGAGCTGAATTTTCAGCATCATTCCTCCAGTCTTCAGTGTCACATGATCCTTCAGAAATCATTCTAATATGCTGATTTGTTGCGCAAGAAACATTTCTTATTATCATGTTAAGTTTAAAATCAGTTGTTTTGCTTACTTTTTGTGTGTGGAAACGTTATACTTTCTCATGATTCTTTAAAGAATAGAAAGTTCAAGAAAGACAGAAAGTTCAACTTTTTATTACCAAGTTAAATGTCTTTACTGTCACTTTTAATCAATTTAATGTATCCTGTTTATAATTTCATGTAAAATGGCAATATGATAGTGTTGTCTAAATTAACAAATCTAGAAATATTATCAATACTACTGTTTTGTCGATGTACTTCAATACTGATCCTAAAGAAAAACACTCAAGTAGCCTTCTGTTCCTATGGTTACTTTTGTCCTCTGATTAACACGTGATTATGATATGTAATTGCATGACGTTATCGGAAAATGCTGTTCCCTATATCGTATGTAGAACTAAAGAGTTTAGTTGATCTGCTTTCCATGAGCTTCCCTTTCTGTTTTTTCCACTGGTGAGGTTCAAGCTTTCATTAGTAGGGTCAGAGCCTGATAATCCACACCCTGTCATCCACACAGTGATTGCTAACGCTCAGCTCTTTTGATACACTGAACTATCACACTAGAGCTTTAAGGATTCATTGAAGGCAGCTCTCAGGTTCAGCGAGCAAAGAAAAGCTCATTGGCTCTGACTAATAGGTCACTTTCCTTCAGCACAAGCTCAAGAGAACAAAGAGAAAACACCCACACACTGAAATGTTTCCTGTGGCCGCCACGTTGTGTGTGTTTGTCAGCTGAGGCTGCCAGCGCTTGAAGCAGCAGTTATGAGACCATAAGCTTGAAATGAGCTCATGTAGTCATTAAGAATCTGTGTGTATGTTTGGTGCGTTTCAGACAGATACTGTATGTCTCATTCGTTTGCTTACCTTAAACACGAACATCTCCCTCCTGAGGATGGCAAGCGTGTTGAAGCCACCGTCACAGATGTCTGGCTTAGCGTTCGGGTGCGCTGGTTTGTCGCCGGTCGGTATTCGGGGAGGCCGCGTCTGCCTGTCGTTTTTGCGTGGATCTACGGGAGGGTGCGAGCGGACGGGTGGGATCGTGGGTAGAGGTCTCGTTGGCTGAGGAAGTTTATCTGGAGGTCCTGAAGAGAGAGAGAGAGAGAGATGAGGGTCATTAAACTTTGTTTTAAGGGTGTTTGTAGCCAAAAAACCCTTATAAACGACACAATTTGGTCTCATACTAAGAAGTATTTAGACTATATTAATGTGCCATGTTGCTTGTCATGGCTTGCTAATGTACTATATTACTTGCTGGAATTATTAACAATAATACATTTAATGATTCATTGAATATTGTGCTTGTCTTATGATATGGTTTTATAAATGTTTTATTGTTAAATACCCCTGACTCACTGAAGACTGCTATTAGTTTATTTAGCATATTTTTTCAGTCGCTTTTATAAAGATATATAACAAATATTTAATAAATAAATTAAATAAATAATAAAATCCATATGATTCACTAAATAACTTTTTTTAATAATTTTTTAATGAGTAATAATACATATAATTACTTTGAAAAAAAAAATATAAATAAATAATTTTAAAATAAATATATTTTTATAATATATTTATGCTTAATTATATTTTATTATTTATATTCACTCTACAATATAAATCATTCGATTGTTTTTAACATTAAAAATAAATACAAAACTTTAAAAAGATTAGATTTTAACTAATGTCTAAAATGGATTTATATATTTTATTATTAAATAATACATTTACTATTATTTAAATCTAAATAAAATACCTAATAAATATAAATATTTGATATTTTAATTTGTTTCAGTGTATATATTTTTTCACATATTTATCATGAATTGTATAATATATAACATTTATCATTGAATATTTATGTACTTTATTGCATGCATTATTTTAAAATAAAGGTAAAATAAGCTAAATAATGAAGCTGGCAGAATAATTGCTTTTATAATATTCATCTGGAGTGTTGGTGTAATAATGTGCTCTCGCATCAGTTATAGTCCAGCATACACCTCGATTATCTGCGGACTCATTATCACAGCTGACCCGCGCTGAAGAGTTCAAGCTGTTAGCACAATGAACTGAGACGTCACATTTTTGGATGAGCGACAGAACGCTAAGAGCCGACGGATCGAGAGGTCAAGAAATCCTCTGTGAGAATGAAAGGATAGGTGATTAAATAGAGAAAATAATGAATGATTTTAAGTATGAATCAGGCAGGAGGGCGGCCTGACAGGATTACCCCTCTGGAGATGTGAACGACCCACAGGACCACAGAGAGGAGTGACTGTCTGAAATCAAATCTCCTGAAATAGAGCGAGGATTACAGCCCTTCATGTTACACAACACAGGGCGGACGACACAGGCAGATAGAGAGAGAGAGATAGAGATCTGCTCTGGTGAGAGTGAGGGATGTTGAGAGAACATGGTTGGGAATGTGTGCGTGATACGTAAGATGTGCGAGTATCTCCACCCTCTCCGGCCTCGTGTCGGAGGGAGGAAAGAGGAAGACCGAAGGGACGGATGTTGAATGGGATCCAGGAAAGAGTTATTCTGGATTGGAGTGGAGGAACAGAGGGAAATTTAAGGCACTAGATTTGACATTTTATGATAAAAGTGTGTCCTACGAGTTCGGAGGGTGAGTAAATGATGACAGAATTTTTCATTTTTGGGGTGAACTGTCTCTTTAAGGCTACATGCAACCCATCCAACAACTTTAGTCACCTCAAAATCTGCAAAATACCTCTTACATATTTTTTGACATAATGTAAAAATGTAGTTCCTTTATATTCTCTCCACAGAAAAAAAAGATAGAGAGATGAATCAAAAGCATAGAACAAGATGACATCTTGGTCACATTATGGGCAAAACACCACTTACATTTTTTCATAAAATGTAAAAATGTTGTTCATTTATGCTCTCTCCACAGGAAAAGAGGATAAAACCAGTGCAGTATAGCAAGATGAATCAAAAACATATCGAAGCGAGTGAGTCAATTTGTGAATCAAAAAACACACAAGCAGCATCCAAAATCAAATAATTCCCTACTATATGTCCAAATAACAGTCCTCAGATGACATACTACTTCCACCGAGATACTTAAGTGTGCATATGATGGACACTTCACTAGAGTTGTTGACTCAAACGACTCCCATGAGTTGTTGATTCAAATGACTCTCATGAGTTGTTGACTCAAACGGCTCTCATGAGTTGTTGACTCAAACAGCTCTCATGAGTTATTGACTCAAACGACTCTCATGAGTTGATGATTCACACGGCTCTCATGAGTTGTTGACTCAAACGACTCTCATGAGTTGATGATTCAAACGGCTCTCATGAATTGTTGACTCAAAGAGCTCTCATGAGTTGTTGACTCAAGCAACTCTCATGAGTTGTTGACTCAAACAAATCTCATGAGTTGTAGACTCAAACAGCTCTCATGAGTTATTGACTCAAACGACTTTCATGAGTTGATGATTCACACGGCTCTCATGAGTTGTTGACTCAAACGACTCTCATGAGTTGATGATTCAAACGGCTCTCATGAATTGTTGACTCAAAGAGCTCTCATGAGTTGTTGACTCAAGCAACTCTCATGAGTTGATGATTCAAATGACTCTCATGAGTTGTTGACTCAAACAGCTCACATGAGTTGTTGACTCAAACAAATCTCATGAGTTGTTGACTCAAACAACTCTCATCGGTTGTTGATTCAAATGACTCTCATGAGTTGTTGAATCAAACAAATCTCATGAGTTGTTGACTCAAACAAATGTCATGAGTTGTTGACTCAAACGGCTCTCATGAGTTGTTGACTTAAACGGCTCTCATGAGTTGTTGACTTAAACGGCTCTCATGAGTTGTTGACTCAAACAAATGTCATGAGTTGTTGACTCAAACGGCTCTCATGAGTTGTTGACTTAAACGGCTCTCATGAGTTGTTGACTGAAACGACTCTCATGAGTTGTTGATTCAAATGACTCTCATGAGTTGTTGACTCAAACAAATCTCATCAGTTGTAGAAAAGGAAATCCAAGGCACTCTTCTTTAGAAAATTAAAAAGCCTTTATTAGACTGGCTATAATGATAGAAAAGATCCTGAAGAAGGCTGTTTGTGCCACTACACGTGGGTTGTATTTGTGTACAATGAACTCCCGACCCCAAAGAGCACCTTCTAATAACTTTTTGAACTCCCTGAGCCCCCTGGACATTTTCTCTTTTTTCAAATCTCATTCAAATCTCATGAGTTGTTGACTCAAACGACTCTCACGAGTAAACATGTTGTGGTTTGATTCACAAATGAACGACTCTAATGAGCCATTTGGATGTTGGATGGGATTTAGAAAAGTGGATCTGATTTGAGCTACACACTGTGTGCGAGTTTGTTGAGAAAAGCAATGTTGTGAAATTTAGTGTGTTCTATGTGAATGTTACCGTAAATCTTCTGGATGCCCTGCAGATCGTCGTGTGGCAGTCTGAAGTTCTCTGTGTCCATGTACTGGTAGAAGGGGGCCATGATGGCAGTGGGGTCGTTGGAGTGCTCCAGGCCTAACGCATGTCCCAGCTCATGTACCGCCACCAGGAAGAGGTCGTTCCCTATACACACAAAATAAATACATAAAACCATTTAAATTACTATGGAATAACTTTCAGAAAAAATAACTGCATCTTTAAAACTGCAGTTAAAACACTCTGAGGTCACTTGTTAGAGTTGCTAACATCGATAAAGTCTGATTCCTGAATCAGCCGGCTCGTTGTAGAAAACCAAAAACATATATCAAGATATCAAGATGTCTATTAATCTACAACATTCAGCAACCAAGCTGATATGTAAAAAACACTTTTCAGGACCCAATCAACTGTGCAATTTCTCATTGTTGAACACACCCCTCTCTTCATTGCTCCACCCCCAAAATGTATGAACGCAATGGATGCAATGGATGTCTCTTTATCATAGCAGAAGCGAAGCAAAATAGTGTTTCGCACGAAGATGGCGAACGAAAAACACGGAAACACAAAAAAATTAACACACAGCACCCAAGACTATACAAGCAAGAGTTTGTTGTTAGTTGGACGTGGCTGTGATTACAAGCGGTAAAAACAATATAAATACTTTCCGTTTTCTCACACAAACCGCTCGTTTCATGTTTTAGGCCATTTACGAGTCATTAAATCATGTTTAAATTGGACTTCTCTGTGCATGCTCTTTGAGGTGAACCCCATAGACCTCCATTATATGACTGACAGACACGAACGGTTTGACCTAAAAATATAAAAATTGAAAATACTGCGGAAACAAAGACACCTACATCTTGGATGCCCTTGAGGTACCGGTAAGCCAAAACATATCAAAACTTAATTTCAAAGTGAACTATCCCTTTAAGCAGTGATAATGAGGATCTAATTATTAATATGCAACACATATTGAATAATGAGAAGTTTATACGTTCTAAAAGAAAGAAAATACCACTAAATTCACAGCAAAGTCTGTATGTGTAAGAGCACATAATGATATGTCAAAATCAAAGCTGCAGTCTGTATGTGTGTGTGTGTGTGTGGTTGTTTGTGTGCGTAATTGTTATCCATCTCTGGTTCCACTCCAGAATAACTCATCCAGAGTAACCACAGGTACTGCCGGGATTCATTACAGTATGAACGCTGTCACCACACACCCTCACATCCAACATCCACGCTGAGCATCTTCCCTCTGTGCACAAATGGAAAACCCCACCCTGCTCGCCCCAAGAAGCGTTGGAAGTGGGACTTTACGCCACGGGCCAGAAAACAGTCCAAACACCAAAGTACGGCAGACGTTATGCGATGGAAAACGAGAACAGCACACCCATGATGGCCACTTCAGCTGTCTATCCTCTTCTCCTTCAGTTCTGACTCGCTATCTTTTATCTGCTGAAACAAATGATTATGACACATTTTTATTCAGTCAACTTGTGTTTTATTTAAAGTGCTTGGCGCGGGAGAGGCAGATCAAATGATGCGTTTTGCATTCCCGGATATTTCGGTCTATTTCGACGCCCCGGAGACTTCGGCGCCATCAAAGCCGAAGGCTGCAAAACACTCCAAAATACACAGTTGACCAAATGCTACTGAGCGAACAAAACACACGAGACCAGTTACATTTCTGTCATCAAAGGGAAATATTAGTTTGGCAGGATTTTAGAAGGAAACAAACTGTATGCATCACACAGAAGCGTTTTTAAGAATTTATGAGTTTTAAGAATTTATTAACGGGGTGGTTTGTGTGCAAGAATGTAATCGAGAGAGACTTTGTAGTATGATAGAAAGTGGGCCGCACTGTAACTGAAGTGTCTAAAATAGAGCGATCAGTTTTTCAAAACTTTGTAGCATAAATTCACCGTTTATGCTACGGACGTGAATGGCATTTCAGATCTTAGACTTTAAGGAGAAATTTGAAATTTGAGCCCTCTAAAGACTTGGGTGAGCTCTTTTGAAATAAAGGTGTAGTTCACTCAAAAATAAATCTGTCCTATGGATTTTAAATGACTAAATGATGACAGAATTGAATTTTTTTGGTGAATTGTCCGTTTAAGGCAGAGTGTATCCAGCGAGCAACAACCTAGCAAAATGCTAACAACCACTCAACTGCTAATCAACTCCTGGGCCAGCCCAAAACTGGCAAAAACATGACTGTATTAAGCTTTTTTTAATTATAAAATGTACAATTTATTTGATTTATGCTCTCTCCATGAGGAAAAAGGGTAAAAGCTGGATAGAAAAATTTATAAAAAAATCATAGCAAACCGGTATATTTGTTAAGAGTTCATTTGAGAATCAAAATCACACAGCACGGCAAGTGTACAAATGACTCTTATGAGCCGATTCGTTTCAATGACTCAAAAACAGACGAGTGCGAGACAGAGATATGAATCAAAAATAAAGCAAGACCAGTAAAATTCCCGAACAAATGACTCTTATCAGTCAATTTGTGAATCAAAAACACACATCATGGCCAGTGTAGTTTGATTTGTGACTGAATAGCCCATATGAGCCCATATGAAACAAAATCAGAAAGTGCAATCATTGTAGTTTGATTCACAAATGAACAAACAAATATCTCAAAATGAATAAATGTGAAACACAAAATGAACAAATGATTCTTACGAGTTCTTTTCAGTAAATCAAAACAAACAAAACCTAAAATGACAAATGGGACACCCTACTGACTTGTGGACCACAAGACTGCAAGAGCACACCAATTCTGCTTTTTACATAAAATATAAATATGTATTATAATTTTTGCTCCCTCTACAGAGAGAAGGATAAAACCTGTGGGGGTAGATCTGGTGATGTGTGGAGTGGAGTGAAGTGTGCGTGTCATACAGTATCAGCCGACTCGAGCTCAGGCTCACTTCTCCCAAGATGCTCCTCCTGAAGTTCAATCAGGAACAGCTGTGTTTGAACCATCACATCTCTTATGTAAGACCAGAGACCCTGATTAATTAGCAGGCAGCTGAAAGGCAAGTTCACTCATCAAAAAGAAAAGAAAAGCAAAAGTGAGGGGAAACAAAAACGGACATGAAAAGAATAAAACATTTGAATACCATAGTACTTTGATATATACAGTGCTACTGAATGATTACCATATTCATATACGATGGTATTTACATGGTACTCAATGGTAAATGTAAACAACAACAACAACAACAAGATTATAATACCATGGTAATGAAGGATTATTTTCATATGTTCCATGGTATTTATTTATATGGTACTCAAAGGACCACAAGTGATTACCATGGTAAATAAAACCAATAAAACATGGTAATACTATATAGAACACTGATATCTACCATGGTACTGAATGATTACCCTACTTATTGGCATGGTTCTTCAAAGAATAATATGGTTTTACTATGGTAAATGTCCAAAAAGCTTGGTAATACCATGGTATATATACTGTGTGTGTGTATGTATGTATGTATGTATGTGTATATGTATATATATATATTGAATAACTGCCATATTTGTACTGTATATCATGGTATTTACCAGGTACTTCAAAGTTCTTTAATGAATAATTGGGTTTGAAAAATAAACATCATGATACTTTGATATGCAGTATACCATACATATTTAACTATCATGGTACTCTAATTTACTTAAATGTTGTTACCATGGTAAATGTCCAATAAAGCATGGTAATACCATAGAACATTGATATGTATGCCATGGTACTGAATGATTTCCGTATTAATATACAGAACCATGCTACTTTAAGGTACTGCAAAAGTACTTAAAATAAACTATGATTTTATCACAGTAAACCCTTCAAAAATAACCAAGGTACCACCCTATTTATTTTATTTTTTTACTATTTACCATTGTAAGACCACCTTCAAAGTACATTGGAGTATCATGTAAATACCATAGTACATTAATTTTTATACCATGGTATGTTTTAAAGTAACATAGTATCACTGTACCATAGTACTGCCATTGCAAATTAAAAAAACATGGCATTATAATAGTAAGATGTCCATGGTAACACCACGGTACACTCATGTGTTGAACAGAGACATAACAATTGGTTCATGTATATGATGTATCCCATCATGCAAAAGGGAATTAGTCAAATGTTCCTAGTCTTTTCTCTTTATATCTCACCTTCTTTCTAAAGTCAGTTTCGCTTGTTTCGAAATAAGCGATGCCTTTTTAAGCTGCATGATGAGCTTCCTACACACACACACACACACACACGAGACCTGGGCTCTGATTACAGATGATGGATCCATCCGCTTAATTCCAAACACGAGATGGGAAATGTCAAAGTGGATCATCCCACACCGCTAAATGATTGACATCCCTTTCTGCCACATTCACTGCCAGGAAATAATTTTAATAGCAGCGAACGGCTTGATGAACTTTCAGGAATTCATTAGCCTTCAAAGGATATGACATCACTCGGCGTTTCTCAGGGGAACGAGAGCAATTCAGTAAGGCAAGATGTGTGCGAACGTGCGAATGTGTGGATGTTTGTGACATTGAGGCACCAGGCGCCTTAAATGAAAAGCTAAACACGCACACAAAGACATCAGTCAGGATACCCTTGGGGCACGTTACACCCTTTTTATATCCCATACGGATTTCCTCTCAGCAGGGGGACAAACGTTCTGTTCAACTAAAGACAGAAAGCACAGGTAATAGAGAGCAAGAAGCCTATTTCATTAATCTAACATTTGCTATACTGACTTCCTCTTTATAATCTTTTTCTGCAACAGTACTGGCCCACACTTACAGCGTTGTCAACAGGATTTCAGAGAAAACAGTAAATGCCCAAGGCCTAACTGGTCTCTTTGGGAGAAATTCCTTTCCCCTCTTTTAAAGTGAACCATGTTTGAGTTTCCCCAACCATTTCTTTCTTCTGAGAGCACAAAGAGCTTCTGGGTAGTATCTATTATAACATCACGGTCACATGGAGATCATAAAAAAAAACTGTGTGAAACAGGACGCATTTGAGGGAATCAAAAACACTGCAACATGACATCATGACTTTTGCGTAAACATACACACCACTTTCGATTCAAGTGGCGTGCTATCTCTACCCAGACAGCAAACTGACATTGAATCAACGTAGAAAAACAATGTCTCTCATGACATCGAAACAACGTTGATTTTGCTCATCGAATTAATGTTGAACCAACGTCAGACGCGGCGTTCTTCAAAGCTAAATGAAAATCGAAAATTGGTTTACTTTCACAACGTTGAAACAACGTTGATTTCAAGTTGATTTTCAGTTAGTTTTGAAAGAATGACGCGTCTGACGTTGGTTCAACGTTAAATTAAATGAGCAAAACAATGTCAGATCAATGTTGTTTCGATGTCATGTTTCCACGTTGATTCAATGTCAGTTTGCTATCTGGGTACGCATTTTGAGCTATCCGCGTGTATCCACGTGTATGCGTGTATTTCTACGCCATTAACGTCCGAGTGATTCCGCGTGTCTGTACACGCCGTCAAATGTCTGCGCGAAACGAAGCAAAATGTAGATCTACATCTGGGGAGCGATCTCTTTTTTTCCTAGGATAGTAAGGGAACACTCATAAATGCCATTAACCCCAGTGACGGTTAGGTTTAGGGACGGGGTTGAGGTAAGTCATATATTTCTATATACAGTAATAACACGTTGAAAAACGATTATGCGTCTTGATAGCACGCCAAAAATGGAAATACAAATTGGCGTGTCATACACACACTACTTCATGAGATCAGTCTGAACACTGGACAAATGGTTTAGTTTGATTTGTGAACAACTCTTTTGAGTCGGTTCATTTTAGTGAGGCTACATTCGAAATACTATATAGCTTTTACTTGTTTTGTCCTCAGAACCTGTCTCATTCTAATCACTAGGCTACACCTTGCTAACACAAGTCATTACACCCTGCTAGCAAACCAAATACACCAGCCTAATGCTCTCTGCTAACCCAAACCCTCGCTTAACAATGCTAACGCACCTCACAAACACACCCTTGCTGATTCACACTCGGTAAACAGACGCAGCTAAGAACACCGTGCTAACAGATCATTCCAGTAAAAACGGTAGGCCTTAGCGGTTAGCATCAACACAGCTCATAAAGCACACAGTTGAACTGCGAATCAGAGGAATCCCCTTCTGAAATGCTAATTATGGATGAGAAACATTATTAGTCTTCATTTCAACATAAGTGGTGATTAAAAACATGGGATAGTTGAGAACAAGAGGGCTTTTGTTATCCCTCCGAGAAGGCCATCGCTGAAGTAATTGGATCAGGAATGGAGAGAGAGAGGGAGACGAAAAGAACACTGAATACTTAGATTCCTAGCGCTCTTCTGTTAGCCGTGGCTGATTCCAGGAGAGATCAGGTTCAGGTTCATTCTTGGGTGTGAAGAAATGAGCCGGTGCCCATGAACAGATGAAGCATTGTGGAAAGAACAGCTGCCCGGCCATCTTTCTCTCTTTTCTCTTCATCTGTCCAAAACCCCCTCTCTTCCTCTTGTTCGGTTCTCACGTCTAGACTAGACTTACGGCCTTTACTTTGGCTCTACCGCTGATTTTCCTGTTTCAAATTTAGATCCTCACTAATATATATGCGGACCTTGAACACAAATCATTTCAAAAACGCAGTACTGTTGTAGAATATTTAGTGCTTGCACATGGTTAAGGATTTTTAAAACTTCTAACTTGAACTTTAGTCGATTAGTCGCTGCGTGATCAAAATAAAACAGAAAACGCTATATTAGCACGATTATCAAATCACAAACACTGCGGTTAAATAAATAAATGAATATATGGACTGTTTGTTTCTGAGTAAAGCGCAACAGGCAGCGTCGGAAAACTAAAGGCCATTGCACACCGAGTCCGAAATTTTCGTATGCGTTTTTTCGTATATTTGTGATTTAGTGGCTCTGAATTGTCAAAACACCATTCAAACACTATTCAAACTGCTTTCTACGGATGCGAAAAACGCATAAATCGAACCCAATGATGGATGAAAGTTTCGGAGGCAGTGTGCAAACGTGATTGACATAACATGAGGTTGTATTTATTTTTTAACATGCGAAAATTTCGGACGCGAATTTCAGACTCAGTGTGCAAGAGCCTTAAGGCAGCTGACTCCTGGCGATGACTGATTTCGGACAGGCAGCGTAACAGTTTAATGATCTAAAGCTAAATAGAGAGAGCTTTGGTGATAACTAAGCGAATATTTAATTACTACAATAGATATTTCTAGCTAGAAATGACATCAACAGTGAAAATCCTGGCCAAAAAAGTACAACGCATAAAATCGACAAATAAATTTACGCAAAACGCATAAAATCGAACTCGATTCGTTTTTTTTTTTATGACGGACGAAATTTTCGGAGGCAGTGTGGAAGCGTGATTGACATAACATGAGGTTGTATTTATTTTTTAACGTGCGAAAATTTCGGACGCGAATTTTAGACTCAGTGTGCAAGAGCCTTAAGGCAGCTGACTCTTGGCAATGACTGATTTCGGATAGATTTCTGAGGCAGTGTAATAGTTTAATGATCTAAAGCTAAATAGAGAGAGCTTCGGTGATAACTAATCGAATATCTAATTACTACAATAGATATTTCTAGCTAGAAATGACATCAACAGTGAAAACGCTGGACAAAAAAGTATATTTACACTCAAACTGATAACAAACTGCAAATTTCAGATGCCGTGTTTATTTTTTAGCTCAACTGTCACAGAATGGAACGCACAGGATTGTGGGACATCAAACGCATCGAAGGATATATAAATGCTGCCATCAAAAATCGATCAGATGAAGGTATCTCATGAGACAAAAAAGATGAGTCTTCTTTTAAATATTCTCCATTAAATATTTTAATATTTTGCTCATTAACTATGCGTTCACACCAGACGCGAATAGCACGTCAAATTCACGCCTACTGCGTCTAGTTATACGCATCTGATCTGAGTTTGGGTTGCTTATAATGTGCATTTGGGAACACAACATATGGCACCTGGCTTCCTGTGTTTTTTTTAAACGAAATTTTAAAACGATTTAATGAAAATGCAAAAAATAAGACAGCCACAAAATATATTGTGGTTTTTACAGTTGTGCTGCAAAATAAAAATACTATTATTATATTATGTTTTAAATACTCCTTTTTATTTTGCAGTGAAATATTACAATTGTCTTGTTTAATATTATTTAGTAACAATAATACAATTTTTATTATTATTACTACTAGTATAGTAAAATTTTCTTTTAAATCACAATTTTTATCAAGGAAGACGGTATCTAAGGCGGCATCTTAAAGATTCCTTGACTTTAGCAAGCTAACAAGGCTTGAATAAAAACACGCTGTTACTCAATCCAGAGGCAGTGGCCTTGAGAGAGACACACGCAAGAGTGAGGAGAGATTAAGGACAGTATTTAAACACTCACACGTCGGGTTATCAAAGCCTCACTCACAATGCTGTGTGAGACAAATTTTGAATGAGAAGTGAGGGAAAAAGTGAGAGATGGAGTGAATGAGAGAGAGGCAGGCTGTGCCGGCGGAAGGTGCTGCTGTTCCCCACATGGAATGCTAATGCTCCAGTCGGTGGGTGAGAGCCTATTTTGAGAGCAGGCCTGGTGTGTAGCAGCATGAGTCCCTCTCCTTACACACACAGGATATGGATCACATACAGTACAACGCAGTGTCTGCAGGCCAATCAAATCAAATATTGGTTATTCATAAATGCTAATTCTGCCATATACTGTATTATATTAAGTGTGTACTGTGCACACAGTCTCTTTTGCTGCAATTTATGGAGTAAACCATGACATCACAGACTGGTCACATGACATTCTGCATTCACAATGTCAGAAATTCCATAGGTTCCAAATGGTAAAAACATTTGTTTTTATTATAGTCACTATTGCACTTTGCTTACTCTTCAACATCTTTAGAAGTGAATTCACATAGTGATTACGTCTTGATGTCTTCGAGAACAAAGCCGCGCATATGTCTGCTTTGCCGCTGTAAGAGTTGCCATAGAAATTAATAATTTCTGAGTCTGAGGATGTGACCAGCTCAGAGTCTCAGAGTTGTTTACAACATAATTACAGTAATTCTGACACAAAATGAATGCAGCAATGGTTTCAACAAGACAACATAAAACCGCGCTTGCATTTAACTTCTGGAATGTGTTGAATCTATCGGGTTTCGATTGGATTGTGAATCTTCTGCAATAACTTTTTGATTTTATTTTTGACTGCTGTCATTTTGTTGATTGTTTATCCGTTTATCTTATTTGGTGGGGGGTGTATAAATAATATACACTACCATTGACAAATAAATCTATCCATCCATCTATTTTTCCATCCATCCATCTATTTATCCATCCATCCATCTATTTATCCATCCATCCATTCATCTATTTATCCATCCATCTATTTATCCATCCATCCATCCATCCATCCACTCATCCACCCATCTGTATTTATCCATCCATCCATTGATCCATCCATCCATTTATCCATCCATCCATCCATCTATTTATTATCCATCCATCCATCCATCCATCCACCCATTTATCCATCCATCTATTTATCCATCTATCCAACCATCCATCTATTTATCCATCCATCCATTTATCCATCATCCATCTATTTATCCATCCATCCATTTATCCATCATCCATCCATTTATTCATCCATCCATCCATCTATTTATCATCCATCCCTCCATCCATCCATCCATTTATCCATCCATCCATCCATCCATATATCCATCCATCCATTTATCCATCCATCCATATATCCATCCATCCATTTATCCATCCACCCATCTATTTATCCATCCATCAATCCACCCATTTATCCATCCATCTATTTATCCATCTATCCAACCATCCATCTATTTATCCATCATCCATCCATTTACCCATCTATTTATCCATCCATCCATTTATCCACCCATCCATCCATCTATTTATCACCATCCATCCATCCATCCATCCATCAATCCACCCATCAATCCACCCATTTATCCATCCATCTATTTATCCATCCATCCATTTATCCATCCATCCATTTATCCATCCATCTATTTATCCAGCCATCCATTTATCCATCCAGCCATCCATTTATCCATCCATCCATCCATCCATATCCATCCATCCATCCATATATCCATCCATCCATTTATCCATCCATCCATCAATTTATCCATCAATCCATCCATCCATTTATCCATCCATGCATCCATCCATCCATCCAAAAAATACACACACACACACACACACACACACACACACACACACACACACACACACACACACACACACACACACACACACACACACACACACACACACACACACACACACACACACATATATACAGTACACCTCTTTATGTTGATAGTCAACTGAACCATGTGGACATGCAACATGCGTCTGTGCATTTACTGTATCATCCACACTTATCTGTCCAGTTATTCTCTTCCAACAGAGCTTGTTCCTTGCACAGTTTTCCAGATGTTCATTTCCTCCCTCCTCTTCCTCCAACATCACCAAACTGCTCGAACACGAGCTACGATTCCTGCCTGCTCTTGCATTTGACTAAATGTGTTCATCAGGAATGTAGGTGAAATTCTTGAATTATTTAAGCATGTCTCCTGATTCAGGAAACATTCAGGGCATTCCTCACTCTCGATTGTTTTTCCTACACACAGAGCCCGTCTCACCCTGATTTGGGTGAGGGAGAGAAAATATCACTCTGGAATTTTAATTTCCTGCATGAATGCAACCACATGAATGTTCCATATTTTCCACTGTAGCCGATGTTATCACATCAACTTAAGAGTGCGGGAAACTTCAGAATCCGTCGGAATCCGTGTTTGGCTGAGTGGACCCCTCCCCGGGGACATTTGGGTGAAAAACAAAACATTTGCTGCTTATCTTTTCAAGAGTATAATGGTGCCTGCATGATCAGCTGGAAATATTATAGGTTTTCATGTTACATACAGGCTGATTTGAATTAGATGTTAGATACTGTGCTAATATGCAGGAATTTTCTGTATTGATTTTTCACAGGTATTTTACACTAATTTCAATTACGCACCTCATTTTGTTGTGTTTTAGGCTTGACGGTAATATCCGTAAACTTAACCGGAAAAAGTACAGGTAATTGTGTTGTAGTTTTTTTGTACAGATTTTTTTCTTACAGTGTATATTTGGCTAAACTTAATGGCATTGACTAAAAAATTGTATTTAATTAACATGTTATGGTAAGTTAATAAATAAATGTCTTATTCATATTGCAATTTTTCTTTACAATAACAAAATTCGAGTTAAAATCATCGACATAAAAATAGTCGTATTACAATATTTTTTTTCAGGTTTATACATCTAATAGTGGGTTAGGAAAAAAATGCTGTCAATTTAATTAAAAAAAATATTCTCCATTAAATAAATGAAACTACTCTTTGAATGGTTGTCAATGGAGAAAGACCGCGATATGTAGTTGTGGCATCTACTAGAACAGGCTAATTGGACCATGCTAGCGAATCAAACCTTGCCATGCTGATTTGAACCTCCAACCTTTCGGTTACAACCCCATATCTTCAACCACTGCACCATGACACCCTAGCAGAAGGACAGAAGCTACACACAGCTTCATCAGTTCACAGTTTTAGTGCTAAACTGGCTGCAGTTGTACTATTGCTCTATTCTGTGTATTTCATCTTTATCGTCACAGACAATCTCTCTTTCTCTCAGCCTAGAATGAGACAAGGAGAATGTTCCTGTTGTGAGGTCTAACTGCTCTCCTTCACACACAGTTCTACAGTCCAGCCGTAATGTTCCTTGTGTCTGCTTCTGAAACCAAGCAGAGCGATAAAATTGAAAGAGAAGGTACGAATTTGGAAATAAGGGTGAAATTCGCATTTTTCTGTGTAGTTTGTCCCCCTAACTCAGACTAAACATCTTGTGAGCTGTGTCCATTATTATACTCCTAAAATCCCCATCACTTGCTGCTTTTACACACAAGCTGACCTACTTACAGCCGAACTCTCCGACAAGACAGTGGAGGTAGAGAGGATGTCCACAAGCAGAGAGTGGAAGTGTCGGCCCACGTGAGGGAGGATGTGTGAGAGCTGTGCACGTCAACAAAACCAACACAACAATCGTGCCCAGCAACAGGCAGGGGTTTGATTTGACAGAGGCGCATAAGTGTTGTCTCCTGTTGACCACGTGCTTTGTGGGTGTATACAAGTAGGCCTATTATAAAGATAGATGGCAGAAATGGCAACAATTCTAAATGTGGTGAATGAGAGAGACCTAAAGGGTTCCTATGATAGCAGGATGACAAGTGTAGAAAATATAGAAAATAGAGAGAGGAAGAGAATGAGTGCAGGGGAAATGGAGGATGAGAGGGCAGTTAGATTTGAAGGAGAGGATATTGAAGTATGGAGGCTTGTTTCTGCCTCAGGGTAAAAAACGAATAAGAAAATTGTGACTTTATATGTTGTAATTACTACTGTTTCTCTCATAATTGTGACTCACAAATGATCTTTTATATCTTATGCATTTTTTAATCACAACTAAATATTTTAGTATATGGTTAATTGTGATTAGGTCTCACAATTGCAACTTTTACATCTCACAATGATATTTATGTCTCAAAATCTGACTTTATATATGTCAGTTGTGATTTTGCGTCTCATAATTTCATCTTTACATCTCGCAACTTTATAGATCTTATGCAGCCCCGCCCCTTTTCAGCGCTGCACTCATTCCTTTCTCTCTTCAGGTTTGTATTTCCACAGTATGAAAGTAAGATCTTATGGATTTATGAACCGCTCGGGGTCTAACATCTGTTATGATATCCACTTCAAACATTACAATGCTCATGATAACTTTAACTAACTCTACAATAAGCAAATCCACTTCACCAGCTAAATACTCTTCTCAATAACTTTTCAAAATGTGACTTTATATCACAATATTTTATATCTCACATTTAAATAACTCAATATCTCTTTGTTTCGTAATTGGAACTTGTGACTTTATATTTCACAATATGTCTGTTTCTTTATTTATCTCACAATGACCATTTTTAATGTTTAATCTGATGTGGAAATGGACTCTACTGTATATTGACGTGATAAGGAAGGTTAGCTGGTTGTTGTGTTGCAATGCATTGCAGCTGGATGAGCTGCGACTATAAGTTTGAAATTGAAATTATGTGAAACGAGTTCGGGTATGTGTTAGAAAAGGTTCAGAACTGGTCATGATATATGGATACCATTGTTACTGTGAATTAGGTTGCACGTCAAGTTTATTATTGCTCTCTGGCATTGGTATAAAAAAATTCCTGTTGAAAAATTGATGAGTAATATTGCATGGTAATGGATTCAATTATCGAATGATTGACAGTACTCTGACTCTGCCCCCACATAATGCATTCTGACAAATTACATTTTCTAAATTCAGAACACTTGAAGTCAGAATCCGTTGCCATGTTCTTTTTCTTACTGTAAAGTCACGGTTTTCAGTTTTGATGGTTCATTTACAGTTACTATCCCACACAACAATTAACACCATTAACCCACACAAATGTGTGGTGTATTTTATTGAACTGAGTCGCTTACTTTGGGCTTTTTTTGTCTTCGTTTTTTGGGTTATTTTTCTAGTGAGATCTGACAATCTGGTCTCGCAGAGACAGACTTTGGCTTAGTGTCCGAATCCGATCTAAGCTGCTGCTTATTCTGGTCAAGAAATGCCCAGGAAGAGACCATTTGACCAGTGTGTACAGAAACCACAGTTTGTTTAAGTTGAACGAGTTGTTTAGGGTTGGATAAATCTGAAATCAATGAAACAACAATACTGTAATAGTGTGGAAAAACTCAAATTATGATGCGACCATTTATCCAAAAGTAATAAGTACTGATATTTTCACAGAAAAAAAAAGCAGAATATAAAATTGCTGAAAATCTGATTTACTTGATACCAAGTTCCTCAAACAACTTTCAAAACTACTTGATTATATAAACTTGTAAAACTCAAATCTACTGATTTGTTGTTCTCAAAATGCTCTCAAAATATCAGTTTCTTTTCATTTGAAAGGAATGTAATACGTATATCGTAAGATTTTCTAGAGCAGTCCAGAAAAGCAGGGGCAAGACAACAAAGTTATTCGCTTTAATGGAGAGCGAACTGGGATTTATTCTCCAATAAAGTTGGGTTTATACGCGGCCAATATAATAAGGTTTACATACCGTCATGGTTAGGATTCCCTAGTGTCCAGGGCTCATCCGAATCAAAGTGTGTATCTCCCCCGATCCCTGGACCAGGAAAGTAGGCATGTGCAAGGAAACCCCCTTCTCCATCAAAAGGGGAGCTGTCGCCATGGAAACCTGAGGCGAAAATGATAGTAATATCCACATCTTTCTTGTTGCGCTCCAGGTCACTGTAGGGAACTGCCTCGAAACGCAGCGGTGTGACGTTCTGCCACACGTCGAACGCCCGGCGAATGGCGTTGTGGGTCTCCTCCGCTCCCACCTTAGGTGTGACGTTTTTTATGCTGGAAAGATTAGATGACAACAATCAGGAAGTGTGAATTTAACATGTAGTGATCACATAAATAACCCTGTGTTGCACATACATATGTAGTATGAAACCCATACTACCAGATGTTTTGACTAGGTCCCAGCTTTTCGAGAAAAGGGTGTAAAAGGCTGCCTTCATCGTGCTGTCTGTCAAAAACGATAACGTACGTAATACGTGAATTTGTTCTTCACACCCTGAAATTGAATCGGAATGATCAGGGAACTGAGTGAAAGGCTACAAACTGCATGCTACACTCCAAAAAATGCTGGGTCGTTTCAACCCAAATTTGGATCAAATATGGACAAACCCAAATGTTGGGTTAAAAAATGTATTTAAAATTTTAACCCAACTTCAACTTTTGGGTCAAATATGGACCAACCCAAATGTTGGGTTACAAATGTAATTAAAAATTTTAACCCAACTTTTAAATTTCACTTTTTTTATTACATTTTTAACCCAACATTTGGGTTTGTCCATATTTGACCCAAATTTGGGTTGAAACAACCCAGCATTTTTTTTAGAGTGTAAAGAGAATAAACGCCAATCCAAATTGAAAAACTTCACCAGGTTATTGAACGTCGTTCAACATGTTGGTTTCGACGGACATTTTCATGCACAAACTTTACATTCTAATTCAGACACTCCTGATTTTAATATTTTCAATAATTATATTCTTGACTGATCATTTTTCATAATTTCAGCAATAAATGAACAGTTAAATGTGTGATCTTGAGATAAGTCCTGTAGATGTCCAATTTGACTCTGTAATATAGGCCATATTTTAAGCTTGACAGGTGATTTTTATCAAATGTATTCTATTGTAAATGTAAGATTAAGGTAATTATGAAAGTTTTATAAAATATTTTTTAATTTTAAATGATTTGTTACACCTAATTAGCAGATCTTGACTCTTACTCTTAAAGGGATAGTTTACCCAAAAATGAAAATTATGTCATTAATGACTCACCTTCATGTTGTCCCAAGCCCGTAAGACCTCTGTTCATCTTCAGAACAGAGTTTAAGATATTATCTTATATTATCCATTGAAAATGTATGTAAGGTATACTGTCCTTGTCCAGAAAGGAAATAAAGACATCATCAAAGTAGTCTATGTGTGCTGGTTAGTTACAATGTTTTGAAGCATCGAAAATACATTCTGGTCCAAAAATAAAAAAAACTACGACTTTATTCAGAATGGGCTATATGCACGCATAAGTTCCGCATTTGACGTAAGGATGCTCGTCCATTTCCGGTTGTGTAGATTAAAGCGGAGGAAAACCGGAGAAAACGGGATTATGGCAGAGTCTTCAATATTTACTGTCCTCCCGTCTTTGAAACGAAACGTACATACGTTTAGATGTAATTTTATATATAGTTACGTTTATTTAATATAATTTTAAAAAGAAGCATAAACACAACGAGGGGTGTCTGTTTTATCTGTTTTTGTGACTAACGTTTCATTAGTATAACCATGGAGTATAAAATTCAATATAAATTATCGGTATTGCATTGGACTCTATGATCGGCGGAAGTTATCGAGCATCCTTAATCCTTCACCGGAAATAACGCCGTGCATAAAGCCCATTGTATTCTCTTCCGGTTCAGTTCGTCACTGAATTGAACCGTGGATTGACAACAGAACCGGAAGACAATATAACTCTGAATAAAGTCGTAGTTTTTGTTATTTTTGGACCAGAATGTATTTTCGATGCTTCAAAACATTGTAACTAACCCACTGATGTCACATGGACTACTTTGATGATGTCTTTATTTCCTTTCTGGACAAGGACAGTATACCGTACATACTGTACATTTTCAATGGAGGAACAGAAAGCTCTCGGACTGAATCTAAAATATCTTAAACCGTGTTCCACAGAGGTCTTACGGGCTTGTGGGTGAGTCATTAATGACATAATTTTCATTTTTGGGTGAATTAACCCATATTGGGTATTTTGTGCTAGTGTCTGTGTATCAGCCAAAACTCTCTATCAACCCAGTAGCAGCTGTTTTCTCAAATGTGCTGAGGAATTTAAACTCTATTAAAGCTGTGCCTCTTAAAATATTTACAAGACATAATATCTCAGGGAAACCTAACCTCTCTATCTCTATTTCTCTCTCATTCCCTCCAGGTGGTGCAGGATGGGGTTTGATATCATCCTCATACAGTTGTTCTGTCTGTGAGAGCAAACTATTAGATCAACATCTGGCTTCCACCGTTCATGTATTTTTCTTTCTCAGCTGTACTTCCCAGAAATCATAATCCTGTCTTTGAACTTCATGACCCTTCATATATTTCTTTTCCTCTCCAGGCTTATATTTTCAGCTCAGCTGCCGTGAAGCTTGTTATCTGTGTGCGAGGTGTCTTACAAAACTTCCAGCGGTGCATCTCATCTGCTACATACAGAATTGAATCAGTAGATGATAAAGAATCGGTGTATAAATTTGCATCAGTTTTGGATGCCAAAAAGCACTTGGCTAATGAACAGTGCCAGTGGAAATCGTATCCACAATCTAACCGCGTTAAATCAAAACGTCAGGTAGGGGTTAAGTGTATGTCAGAAGGGCACAATGGTTATAATTCATATACACCACCTCTTTTGGGGTTTGAACCTGTAACTGTCTGGATATTGGCCCAGCTTTTTAACCACTAGACTACACCACCACCAAGTCTTTCCACTAGGAAACCTGAACAGCAAGGATATTGTCCTCTATATACAACGCAGAGCTGTGTGCCTTTCAGAATTAAATAGAGAATATAGAAGTTTGTTTGTAAGAAGGCCTTGTTTAATAGCTTTGGCTGTATATATATATATGTATATAAACATTAAAAAGCATTAAAAATGACAATTTAGTAAATTCTGTAGATTTAGACTTTATAGATCAAAGTAAACGCAGTTGTACTAAATAATTAATGCCAGGCCAGTGTTTTAATAAAAAATGTTAGCAAAAATAAATAATTATATATAAAATTATATACACTCTAAAAAATGCTGGGTTGTTTTAACCCAACTTTGGGTCAAATATGGACAAACCCAGGCACTGGGTTACATTTTTTCATTACATTTTTAACCCAACGTTTGGGTTTATTCATATTTGACTCAAAGTTGGTTTAAAACAACCCAGCATTTTTAGAGTGTACTGGGTTGATTTACTTCTACTGAAAAAAACAACAACAAAAAAAAAACATATAGCTGTAATATGTTAATAAAATATTTTTAAAAAATCTAATCATGCTTTTAAAAAGATGCCGACCTGGTATGCATCCAATGATTTTATTGCAACCATTTAAAAAAAAAAAGATCTGTGATAATCAACCTTATGCCACAAAAGCTGTCCACAGAGCTCATACTGAATCCTAAATATATCAAGTGTTCGTTTGGTGTTGAAAATATTCGACCCAGCCCAGATGAGCTTCTGCCGAATCAAAATGCAACAACAGTGTTGTTCATTTTCATTACACATGCTGTTCCTATAAAAATGTTGGTATTATATCGTCTAAACCCATGTAAACACAAGGGCTCACACGAAAGAGTCCCCTGGACACTGAATACACAACACTGCGCTTTGTCCCTCTAAGTCTTTCGCTGGCGATACTGAAACCATGTCAGTTACGTGAATGTGTGTGTGTGTCAGTGGTTATGAGAACACAGACTGCTTTGAGACCAACTCAATTAGCACACACACACACACACACACACACACACACACACACAGGAATATAATGACACAGTGATAGCATCACACAGATGCTATTTGTGCTTGTTATAGTATGAGGATGAGGAGAGGGCTCTAGTGTGTGTGTGTGTGTGCTGTTCACATGGTATGATCCAGGGTTAGGGGAAGGTGAAGGGTGGTACAGTCTGGATCAAGACAGAGAGCAGGGAGTACTGAAGGGAACATCTGCCTACCCATCTGCTCAGCCTGGCTACACACACACACATACGCAGACACACACACACTACTGCCTAAAGCCACCAAGCAGCATTCCATTGCATAATCATAATCTCTCTCTCTCTCTTTCTCTCTTCCTCGGTAGACCATATTGTTTGATTTACATCACATCAAAGTATTTTGGTACACTTGTATGGTCTTTTGTCATTTCTTCGTGTCCATCAGATTGCAAAAACGGCTTTATATTAACTTTCTGACAGCTAAAAGAGTCCGAAGAGTTTAAAAGCAGACAAGTAAAGCTTTTTGTTTTTTGTTTTGTTAAAGCACTTACATGAATTATTCAGTAAGAATGTTTGTTATTCTGTTACATTCTGTTATCATTTGGGACCACTTTTATAGGTGGATGAACGTCTGTTATTATGTTCTAGGAGTATTGGGCTGCTTTTCGGGGACTTTTTCTTTCGCGTCCGTCACACGAATCCGTCCTCGCAATACTCAGGCAGATTATTTTAAGGCAAATGTAATGCAGTTATATTTGAATATAGGTCATACATACATAAGCTGTGGGATTATCAAAACAAATCTTGCATTTTGGATAGAGAGCATCATGTAACAATAATACATCTCACTACAATACTGTACAAATCACAATGTTGGTGATGTCATTTAAGAACAATGTAGGGCAAAACAATGCAAAGCATGATTCTGATTATATTCCTGTGATGCAAAGTTCAATTTTCAGCATCATTCCTCCAGTCTTCAGTGTCTACATGATCCTTCAGAAATCATTCTAATATGCTGATCAAGAAACAATTATCAAATTTGAAACCGGCGCTGCTTAATATTTTTGTGGAAACTGTGATACAATCTTTTCAGGACTTTTTGATGGATAGAAAGTTAAAAAGAATAGCATTCATTGTAATTTTACTGACCCTAAACATTTAACCCTAAAACTGTATTCTGGACAAATGTGGGCAAAATAGTTTTGATTTATTTACTAAAAAATACTTCCCTTGATCTGAGCGGAACAAGACTTGGCTACTTTTCCTAAGTTTGCCTCCTGAACACACACAATTTTTTTTTTGACTCAATTCTACAATGTTAAGTGGGTGAAAAGAAAAACTCCTTAATCTTGTATTTGGGTCATAAATGGGCACCCACAGAAATGAATGGGAAAAACTGTAATTTAGATCATTCTAAAATAAGCCAAAATAAGACACCAGGTGACAGCAAAGTCACTTCATCTTTAGGTTTTAGCTCTAAGAACTTATTGGAATGATATTTTAATGTAGTAAAAAAAAAAAAAAAATTAAACATAAAAATAAGCATAGTTTACATAGAAAATATGGTACTTTTTGAAGTAAATAAATTCAAAAATACCCCCAAAATAAAAATAAAACACCATAAATGTATAGACAAAACTTTATCGAAGACAGTGATATAACATTTATAATAAATAAAAATTAGGATCACACCTGAGTCCTCTGTGCCCACAATTACAGGATTAAGGGCTATAAAGTGAATACGGTTTGAGGGCTACATGGTAGTGGGTAACACTTTATTTTACAGTGTCCTTGTTACATATGTTACATCTACTTACAATAACAGTAAATTATACATAATTACATGTTGTTAATTAATATAACTCAGTAATTTAATGTATAATTAATTACATTGTAACAATGACACCTTCAAACAAAGTTTATCCTGATGGTGTACATGATGTATAGTCTTTAAATAATTAGGCTTGAATAATATAGTGAAACTTGATCATTTACAGTCATTCCAATAAAGGTTTGTAAACACAGAGGGAGTGAGGCCAGCTGGGAGAGGGGAAGAGATGAGTGATTTAGGACGAGTGAAGGGAGTTTGGCAGGCAAACAGTGAGGTGAGGGAGAAGAATCTGACAGCCTAATTATCTCAGCACTGCTGCTAGCCAGGCACAAATCATTTTCTTAATCAGTATTAGTGTCGTTTTTTTAGTGAACACATTTAAACATCCTTAAAAGAAGACACGTTTATACTCGATAAACAAAATGACATAAAATATTAAGAATTAAGTGTGTTTTTCTTACCCCATTGGCAAATGGATTTAAACATAACCCGCACTTGAATGTTGTTAGATTTAGGCTTAAAAGAAAAGAAAAACTTTCTCTGAAATCATGTCTTGTCTGAAGTGGATTTATCTTGTTTTAAAGATGTTTACTGGAAAACGAGACAAAAATACTGATTAAAGAAGTAGTTCACTTTAAAAAAAAAACTTTTGCTGATAATTTACTCACCCCCATGTCATCCAAGATGTCCACGTCTTTCTTTCTTCAGTCAAAAAGAAATTAAGGTTTTTGATGAAAACATTAAAGGATTTTCTCCATATAATGGACTTCAATGGGAACCAAACGGTTCAAGGTCCAAAAGAGTTTCAGTGCAGCTTCAAAGGGCTTTAAACGACACCAGACGATGAATAAGGGACTTATCTAGGACCCTTCGAAGTCATGACTCGAAAAAAGAAGTTCGAACAGGAGAGTCACGAACCCTCATCACAGAACAAAGCAAGGTCACCATTTAAGTTTATAAAACTTAAACTTTTTAATTTATTTTTTAAATGAGCGATCGTTTCACTAGATAAGACCCTTATTCATCGTCTGGTGTCGTTTAAAGCCCTTTGAAGCTGCACTGAAACTCTGATTTGGACCTTGAACCGTTTGGTTCCCATTGAAGTCCATTATATGGAGAAAAATTCTGGAAAAACCTTAATTTCTTTTTGACTGAAGAAAGAAAGACATGGACATCTTGTATGACATGGGGGTGAGTAATTTATCAACAAAAGTTTTTTTTAAAAGTGAACTACTCCTTTAAGATTTTTTTTTTTTTGCAGAAATCTCAGAACAAGAAATGCATTTCATATCACACACATACACACAAAGGAAGTGTGCTTTTGTAACTCACCTGTATGTGATATGTTTATGTTGCCACTTCTGCCCTGTGAGGGCGTAACGTCTTTTTCGGACGCTAAATTTCGAGCCACCGCCGAACTGGTCTGGCACCCCACACCTTGGCTTCCTCATCCAGCTGAGAGAGAGAAAGAAGTAGATTCATTCATAATGCATTGCTTCTCACTCGTGACATTCATCCTGTCTGAGCCTCTAAAATGTTCCTTGATGAATTAGCATTCCAGAATAACGTCTCAAATTCCATGAGGTTTCATATTTAAAGTTTATATACACCTTTTCCAACTCTATTGTGGTATACTTAATTTACTTTGCATTTTTAGATTTGGTCGCACTTGTTTTTAATATCCAATTCCAATAACAATATCCAAATATCAGCTAATGAATGCTTTCCACTATCACTAATATATATTTCATGATACTCTAAATCAGCTTTCTCTCATTCTGATCTTGCTAAGAACAACTTCAATAGAGTTCACACAGAGAGAGAGAGAGAGAGAGAGAGAGAGAGAGAGAGAGAGAAGTTTGGTTTTGAATGCATAAAAACAAAATCACAAGAGAAGAATCAGCCTCACCTTATAGTGATATCACTATGCCGAAGCAAAAAGGAAGCAAAAACAGTACATAAGAGATATGAAATCACCATGATCCTAGCAGCCAGATATTGTACATCAGTGTTTCCCAACATTTTCAGTCATATAGAGCTCCTCAGTCTTCTCACAAAGGCTCAAGTGCCTTTTAATAACACTAAACTACAAACATGTCTTATACACCTGGTTGGGAATCACAGCTGTACATCATATTCAGTAAGCAGGAGATACAGATCTATTTTGTAATATCAATACATTTATCATGTTGTGTTTTAGAGCTTTGAACAGTCTGCAAAGACGTTTCTGAAATTAAAGGGATAGTTCACTTTGAAATTAATGTTTGGTATGTTTTAGCTTACCTAAAGGGCATCCAAGATGTAGGTGTCTTTGTTTCCACAGTATTTTTCAATTTTGATATTTTTAGGTCAAACCGTTCTTGTCTGTCAGTCATATAATGGAGGTCTATGGTCACCACCTCAAAGAGCATGCACAGAGAAGTCCAAATTAAACATGATTTAATGACTCATAAAGGCCTAAGACACAAAACGAGAACGGTATTTATATTGTTTTTACCTCTTGTAACCACAGCCACAAAGCACCCGCGACGTGGCTGTGGTTACAAGAGGTAAAAACAATATAAATACTGTTGGTTTTCTCACACAAACCGCTCATTTCGTGTCTTGGGCCATCAATGTGTACTCACATTTATGAGTCATTAAATCATGTTTAATTTGGACTTCTGTGTGCATGCTCTTTGAGGTGGTGACCATAGACCTCCATTATATGACTGATAGACACAAACGGTCTGACCTAAAAATATCAAAATTGAAACTTTTTGTATTAGTTCATGCATTGAACCCATGACCTGTATTGCTACCGCCACTGCTGATAGAAACACCTCATGATTGGTAACCAAACAGGCATCCATCTTTATTGGTCTTTTCAACAGGGTCAATCACCTTAAGGGCACTTATGGGCATTTTGTCGTGCAATGTGCACAGTCAGTAATGTTAAAGAGTCTCTGAGAAGAACAACATCATCTTAAACTTCTGACCCAGAATCAGTCAATATGGGAGCTATAGTGAGAGAGAGTGTAACTGCTACTCACTTAATGGTGTTCTTATCCAGTTCACCGGTGACATTAAGGCCGTAGAGACGCTGCATGGCAGCGATAGCAGACTGCATGGTCTGATCTGACCGCAGGACGGACATTCTGGGGTCTGTGGGAGGGAGGTAGCCATACCTCTGCAGCCAAGCCTTAAAGGGAGAGAGACAGAGAGAGAATTGTGTTCAATCATTACACATTACTTCCATAAGCGTATAATAAGAAAGTGTAATAAGAAGTACTATTTACATTTGTACACAGCTGAATTTTTTCCTTAGCATAGCTAAAATAACTAATTCTGACAGTTTCTTATGAAACTGAGAGAAAGACAAATTTTATATCCAGTTAAAAGTCTACACATAATCCAGATATAATTATATTATTTTAGCATAGCTGAACTAACTGTAGAAACATGGCGGCTGCTACCGTTACTGCCATTAGCAGATTAAAAAGAACGTTGAGTTTGTTTTGAAGTGGTTTTCTCATTAATGCCGGAGAGAGGCGGTAGGAAGTGCTTACACGGATCCTCTGCTGACCCATCTGCTGCCTTCAGCCAACAGCCAAATTCATCACAACTCTACAACACTCATCATGACACTCTGAGTATGTGTGCGGTCCTGGTAAACCCTACATTCTGGGGACCAAATGTCCTCACAAACATGGCGATAAACACAAACATGGAGAAGTCATTTTTGAACTTGGTCCTCATGAGGAAAACAGCTTATGAATCATACTAAATTATGATTTTATCATCTAGATATAAGAACAGACCTGTCCTTATGTGCCCTTTCCTAAAGTCCCGGTGACAGTGTTAAAGAGAAGTCCACAATATAAACACACAAAGGAGAGGTTGAATTACCTGTACTCTGTACATTAAGGTCATCTGGGCCTTCAAAAGTTATTGTGGTGTGAGTCAAGAAAGTCATATTTCACCCCAAAACCACACGAAAAAATGAAAACGAAGCTAAACACTGCAATTATTCTGATCTAAGCGTATGTGGAGAACATGTCACAATGATCACATTAGAACCAATAGATCCTGTAGCTGTTTGGTGTCAAATTTCAACTGCTGAATTTTGATTGGCTGTTGATGGTCGTTTTATTAGTTAACTTAGTAGAATAGATAATGATATAAAATTGACAACATCCTTGAGCAAATGGTGTTAGAGTGTTTTTAGTTGTTTCAATTTGACATAATAATAAAAAAACTGTCATAAAACTTTGCATTCAGAAAAATTAGTTATTGTAGCCCATATATTAAATATTGTATATATATTGTAGATATATTAAATTATATTAAATCTTATATCTTAAACTAAACAGTAATGAGAATTATATTTATTTTGCCTTACTGTAATGAGGATGATATTTATGCAAAATATGCCAAGTAGGCTATAATTTTCATATGGTATATATATATATATATATATATATATATATATATATATATATATATATATATATATATATATATATATATATATATATATATTCCATCTTTGTCTTTTATTTTGGTTTGAAATATGATCTAGACATTTCTATGTGAGATTCAGCATTGTAGTAGGTTTTTTCTTAATATATAAAGATATTCTTAAGATATAAATCTTATATCTTATACAAAACAGTAATGAGAATTATATTTATTTTGCCTTACTGTAATGAGGATGATATTTATGCAAAATATGCCAAGTAGGCTATAATTTTCATATGGTATATCGGATATATTTATATCCATCTTTGTCTTTTATTTTGGTTTGAAACATGATCTATACATTTCTATGTGAGATTCAGCATTGTAGTGGGTTTTTTAAGGTCCTGGACCTGGCAAACTTAAATTTATGACATACTAAACTAAAACGCATAACACAATTTTCCCAAGTATGACGTTCCTTGATCAACATTGCTTGTTTGTAATAACTTTCCTATCAAACAATCATAAGCCAATCCATCCCATAAAATGATAGCTCTAAAAATAAGGTTTGATAGGTTGAAACAAATGTTGTTTGTGGTCAACAAGGTAATTGATACAGGAACACAATCTACTTTAGTAAATCATGTTAAGGAGTTTAATGCACAAGTATGTACTTATACTTTAAAGCACAGGGGCCAGTTACACAAACTAGCCTCTAAATTAAGACTGTGTCGTAATAACTAATTTGACCAACTAGCAGTTGTACAAGAAGTAATCACTCTTACTTTTCAGATGTAGATTAGACCAAACTAACTTTTTCTGTAACTGACTTCAAAAAGTTAAGACCAATCTTGAAGAAAAAATTAGGTTTTTAAGACTTCAACACAGCGCCACACAACCTTTTTATGTTATTTACCAGGAATGTTGAGAATTCATCAAGCCCAAGTAAGAATAAAGAACAAATTCAGGTTGTTCTGTGAGGTATCTGACAGAAACTTAAAACAGTGTATAACAGTCATATGGATATATCTCCATTACACACTTAGTAATCAAAGGACTTGATTCACTTAAGTTGTTTTATGTGTTATGCATCACAAGGATAATGAGCTGTCGTGTGTTACGCTGCATTCATGCAATGGCGTAATTACCATAGTCTCGAAATGTAAACACGTGACGCTCTATTCAGAGCTGTTCACAATCATGCCTTTTTTATGGCACCACTCTCAATGCCTTAAGGAACCTGTATCGGTCAGGTGACTGCAAAACCACAGCAGACTTAGGACAGCAGCGCCAGGCCAGCAGCATCAGACCAAAAGATACAGTGGTGCTGACGATCGCGTATCCCGTCCCTATCACTAACCCTACCCTTCACTATGGCTGCATCCGAAATCGTATACTTTCCTACTAAATATTTACGGAGTATATATTCACAGTACTCATAAAATATTAGGCACATATACAGACACTGGTTGGTCACCCAGATTACATTCTTACCACACACATCATATATATAAAACATACTTTTTAGTGGTCATGAAGTGATTAGATTTTGGTACTTCAAGCTGGCAAGGCTAATTTTCATTAAAGTTTGAAATTCGTTATCTAATATTTATATCAATTTAATTTTAAATATCAAAAACAATTTTTTAATACTTTAGTTAACAATAAATAACAACATGATTACCATAGTAAATGTGTCCAAAGTTTCAGAAAAAAGATCTAAAAAAAACTGTAAATAGAAATCTAGAAACAGTGAGTGATCTTTGCCATCGTGGCAATTTAACTGCAGGAAACGGGCAAATACCAGTCTATCTGGGTTCCCTGAAACCATTCAGTCACGGAGTCATGAACACCACTGTATGTAAAGTTATACGGAGATATATCATGAATTATAGGACAGTTTCTGACTGCTAAAATGAGCTTCCCGTTCAACTTGCCTCGCCCTCGGTCAGACAAATTTGTTGCGTCGCTGGACACACCCCTCCGGTCGCCAACGGTCGTGACCGCGGAACTCGGCCCCCTCACCATTGAAAATGAATGGTGGTATCGTGTCGCTTGGTCGCGTGTAGTGTGAACGGGGCTTTAGCTGGAAAAAAACAAACTCTGGTCAGGCCAATCACATCGTGTATAGAGTCGGTGGGCGGGCTTAACATAATGACGACAGAGTTGTGACGGTTCACTGCTACTTGTGCTACTGCTGGCGAACAGCTGTCTTTCGATTCGGTTTTGACCATTACTCTGAATGATTTGAACTTAAGATTTTATTTGAAACCAGAACAAAGAACGACACTTGAGTCATTTAAAAAAAAAAAAAAAGATGTGCTCGTTTTGCCGACTGGATAGTAAAAGTTTGATATATCAACTTGCTCCGCTGGTGGGAAAACGCATGGGACTCAGTCGCCACCTTCTTCGTTGCTCTGATTGGTTGTAGCGCTATCCAATTGCGATTGCGTGCAGAGAGAATTTGAAAGACAACCGTTTATCCCGCCCCTCGGATTGAGCCCGGTCAATGATGAGTTCCCAGACCTAACATCTTGATGTAAGTCTGGCATGCCAGGCTAGTGCTGGGATTCACCAAGATGCAAAGTCTAATCAGAACTATTTCAATGTAAACCAAAACATTTCTCATCAAATTATATCAAACTGGTGATACTGGAATGGATAACTCCATTAGATATACTGAGGTACGAAAGGGATTTTCCTCTAGATATGATTTAGGGGTCAGCTAAAATATGTACAATGTAACACATTGACCAATACATTCAGAATTTCCTCACAGAATTCCCTCTGCCTACTGGTTGACCTTCACCCCTGGCTAATGGCATGTCTGGCCAGGAAAGTGTAACCTTCTGCTAATATATCCTGTATTTGCATTCACTCACAGCATGCTGTTAACTCAACAGAGGTTTCTATACCCCTGCACAAGAACCATGCTTTTACCTGGCACGGGCATTTGGCACTGAACGTCTGACTTCATGAATAAAAATCATTACCTAATTTGATATTGGAACAGGATCCAAGGGGATCTATGGTAGTTCAGGTTCACAAACACATATGTGATGAGGTGTTGCTCAATGCACAGACCTGAAGTGAGTGAGGAAAGAAAACCAGAGCAGCAAATGTGTCACGTTTTTGTGAGCGGCGTTGTGCAGAGGTGCTGTTTGATTGCACAACGCAACTGCCCAGCGTCTACGCCCAACACTTTTTCAGGCTTTGTTTCAAAACCTCAATAAACCCCAAAGGTTGCAAAAGACCTCAAATCCTGGCAAAAACCATGAGTATAAATAAACACAGTAAACCTCGACTTAATCTGTGGGAGGTATGGTGCATTATTGCGTTAAATATTGGCAAGGTTTTAGAAAGGCTGTATTATTTTTTAAAAGTGAAGTGTGCCATTTCTGGCACCAAACAGAATTGCAATCTGTTTGTTTGAAAGGCCTGACTGGTTTAGGCATAACGACACTGGCTTAACCAGTGTTGTGGGATTATTTGTTTGTCCAAACCAATGGAAACTTGTTTGAAATACTTACTTTTGCAATTCGGTTGCCAGTAGTGGAGCATAAATCACAAACTCCACCTTTAAACAATGGCTAAATAGCCTATTTGGGTTGATATTATACCAGAACCATTTGGTCTAGTTTTTTTTAAACTGGTCACAGACACATTTAGAAAAAAATAGTGTAAAATTAAAGGTGGGGTATGTGACCATTTTTTTTCAAAATCACTTGAAATCCTATTCCTAACCCACTTACAGCCACTGAGTTAGAAGCACTGAAATGAAAATTAAGCAATTTAATCATCTGTGGAATGGGCAGGACTCGGAAAAACTCCAGCCAATCATTTCCAAGACCACCTAGAATCAACCAAACCGTCATATCGCACATGGGATCTCCATGGCTACCCCCTCCGTCTCATGCCCTCCATCAACCGCTGCCGACTGTTTTGGCCAAATGTCAGAGAATGTCACAGTTCTATAACGGGTCTAGCATGCTTTTAACCTCTCGACCCAGTTCCAAACAAAACATTTTCATTCATTCGCAGTTCATTCCCTCCAGAGAGAGGTTTGTGTCTGTTGCTTGCTACATGCTCAGAATTGAATACTAGCATACTGCATACTGCCCAGTATGTACTGTATGCTCTCATATTTCATAGTATATGTGAAGCCGTAGTGTGGCATGCTAAATTGTTGTCCATTTCTTATGTCTTATATTTTGACTTTTTAAATGATTAATTAATTAAGCAGGGAATTTTACATCCAAACACAGCCCTGACGTCTTGGCTAAAACAAGGTACATTAGGGCTGTCTGAATCTTCAATGGACGTCTAACTAGCCCAAGTATAGACGGCGCACAGGCTACACATAGAACATGTCAAAAAGATGAAACCAAACACCTTGTGATCACTGTTGACTTTGCTTACATGATGGAATATCATACATGTCGCAAGTTTTTTGGCAAAACGACATGCAACAGGTTATTTTGGCTTGAAGTGCCAAAATATATATATATATATAAGTTAATATATATTAACTTGGCATTGGGGATGTGACGCAGTGCTTGCGCGACGCGAGACGTTAACCACGCTTATCCGGGAAAATTCAAACGAGTTTTATGAGAAATTCCTTTGGATATTGGATACTGGATGCTTGGCGTATAAATCACCAAAATGCCCCCATCGAGGAAAGGCCCGATACCGGAGGAATTCGAGGAGATAAAGCTCTCTATCCACTCCCTGTGCGGCGATGTGGCTGCGGTTAGAGCGCAGCAGGATCAGCTCCTGGGACTACTGGAGGAGGTGAAACAACTACGCCTCCAGAACGCGGAAAAAGACCAGCGTATTGTGGATCTTGAGCGGAGAGTGGACGAGCTGGAACAATACTCCCGCATGAATGACGTGGTCATCACCGGGATTAAGATCAGGCCGCGCTCCTATGCGCGTGCGGTGGCCACGGACCCCGGGGAGCCCAGCGACCAGGAGACACAGTCGGTGGAACAACAGGTTGCTTCCTACCTCCAGAACAGGGGGATAGAGATGGACCTGGAGCACATCGAGGCGTGTCACCCACTGCCCACGAAGAATGAGAGACCACCAGCGGTCATCATGAGGTTTACCAATCGAAAAAAGAAAATAGCACTCCTGAAGCAAGGACGCAAACTGAAAGGCACAAATGTTTTCATAAGTGGGTACTATTGCTAGCGGGGTTTCTTCATGTCTAATGTTTTGACTTTTTAAATGATTAATTAAGCATGGATTAGATGTTAACATTGTGGCTTTTGCTTCCATTTCATTCGTCACACTTGAAATGGAAGGTGGAGTTCAGTTCAGTGCATTGAGGAAAACAGTATTTCGCACATTGTGTTCCAGTTGTACTGCACATTTTTTGGCAAATGTAGCAAATCATTCAGGTATTCCACACATACAGAACCTCATGACATCTAAAAGAACATATTTCTCCCAAAAAAATATAAAGAAAATATTGTATTGGGTTCCCACAACTTGGTAACTTCACATTCAAGTACCTTTCAAGGACTTTCCAGGTCCAATACCCTCAAATTTAACGACTTGGGGACACATTTGTTGTGTCCAACAATAAACGTTCAGGTACCATAATAGTAGTTAACGTCAAGGCAACGTACAACTTAACATACCGCCTAAATGTGCGTAACTAACGATAATCAAGCAAAGCTAGTGTGCATAGGCCACGAAGTGTTGGCGAAACACACATTAGTGGACCGGAATAATATAATATGGATTTTTTTTCCCCAGAAAACTTCTATCACAAAATAAATTCAAGCACTTTCAAGGACCTGTATCTAAGCATGTTTATTTTCAAAAACGTTCCAGGGCCTTGAAATTATTTTTCCTGATTCATAAACTTTCAAGGAGCCGTGGGAACTCACATTTATTTGACAGTATCATTAGTAATATTATTGTGCTCTTGCTTTGACAGGTTAGCGATTCGGTTTTGACCATTACTCTGAATGATTTGAACTTAAGATTTTATTTGAAACCAGAACAAAGAACGACACTTGAGTCATTTAAAAAAAAAAAAAAAAGATGTGCTCGTTTTGCCGACTGGATAGTAAAAGTTTGATATATCAACTTGCTCCGCTGGTGGGAAAACGCATGGGACTCAGTCGCCACCTTCTTCGTTGCTCTGATTGGTTGTAGCGCTATCCAATTGCGATTGCGTGCAGAGAGAATTTGAAAGACAACCGTTTATCCCGCCCCTCGGATTGAGCCCGGTCAATGATGAGTTCCCAGACCTAACATCTTGATGTAAGTCTGGCATGCCAGGCTAGTGCTGGGATTCACCAAGATGCAAAGTCTAATCAGAACTATTTCAATGTAAACCAAAACATTTCTCATCAAATTATATCAAACTGGTGATACTGGAATGGATAACTCCATTAGATATACTGAGGTACGAAAGGGATTTTCCTCTAGATATGATTTAGGGGTCAGCTAAAATATGTACAATGTAACACATTGACCAATACATTCAGAATTTCCTCACAGAATTCCCTCTGCCTACTGGTTGACCTTCACCCCTGGCTAATGGCATGTCTGGCCAGGAAAGTGTAACCTTCTGCTAATATATCCTGTATTTGCATTCACTCACAGCATGCTGTTAACTCAACAGAGGTTTCTATACCCCTGCACAAGAACCATGCTTTTACCTGGCACGGGCATTTGGCACTGAACGTCTGACTTCATGAATAAAAATCATTACCTAATTTGATATTGGAACAGGATCCAAGGGGATCTATGGTAGTTCAGGTTCACAAACACATATGTGATGAGGTGTTGCTCAATGCACAGACCTGAAGTGAGTGAGGAAAGAAAACCAGAGCAGCAAATGTGTCACGTTTTTGTGAGCGGCGTTGTGCAGAGGTGCTGTTTGATTGCACAACGCAACTGCCCAGCGTCTACGCCCAACACTTTTTCAGGCTTTGTTTCAAAACCTCAATAAACCCCAAAGGTTGCAAAAGACCTCAAATCCTGGCAAAAACCATGAGTATAAATAAACACAGTAAACCTCGACTTAATCTGTGGGAGGTATGGTGCATTATTGCGTTAAATATTGGCAAGGTTTTAGAAAGGCTGTATTATTTTTTAAAAGTGAAGTGTGCCATTTCTGGCACCAAACAGAATTGCAATCTGTTTGTTTGAAAGGCCTGACTGGTTTAGGCATAACGACACTGGCTTAACCAGTGTTGTGGGATTATTTGTTTGTCCAAACCAATGGAAACTTGTTTGAAATACTTACTTTTGCAATTCGGTTGCCAGTAGTGGAGCATAAATCACAAACTCCACCTTTAAACAATGGCTAAATAGCCTATTTGGGTTGATATTATACCAGAACCATTTGGTCTAGTTTTTTTTAAACTGGTCACAGACACATTTAGAAAAAAATAGTGTAAAATTAAAGGTGGGGTATGTGACCATTTTTTTTCAAAATCACTTGAAATCCTATTCCTAACCCACTTACAGCCACTGAGTTAGAAGCACTGAAATGAAAATTAAGCAATTTAATCATCTGTGGAATGGGCAGGACTCGGAAAAACTCCAGCCAATCATTTCCAAGACCACCTAGAATCATTGGACAGAAAATGCGTCAATCAAACTAGTCAATGAAAAACACATCCTTATCATTTCCATTAATCTCAATGACAGTTACTCGTCTTTTGCAGGACTTTTGGGAAGTATGTGAGCTGCTTGCTGTCATCTTTGCTCATGGGCACTTTTTTGTGGAAATTTTTTGAGCCAATCACCTGATCCATAAATGCCAAGTACAGTAACCAACAGGATAATTATTGCGATTGTGCAATTTTTTTTACAACTTTATTATTGAAGTCCAAAAAGCTCAACCAAAATCACACGATATGATTCAGGCCGAACCAGACCTGACGCCGTGTTTTGATCGCTGAACCACACCAGTGAATTTTCAGAGCTGATGCGTTTCATGGATCACTAGCTAATAATACAAACGAGGCCTAATTAGCCTCATAGAAACATCAAAGCTGAACCCTAAAGGCCGTTCTAATGCTTCATTAGCAATGAGAAACCCTCATAGAGAGGATGGGACCATGGCAACGTGTAAAGATGTAATATAGATAACAGATCAATAAGTGACTGTTGTTTGGGTAGTCAAAAAGCTTCTGACTCTATCCTGTGAAATCATTTGTTCATCTTTAGAGGTGAAATGTCTATTTTTTAGTGTTAAAAGTGTAAAGGTTTGGCTCTGTGGTGCTTTCAAAAAAATTGTTTGTTTGAGCATCCAGATCAGCCCGGCAACAGCAACATTGGCTCAACCAATGGGGTAAGTTTGGGACGGGAGATTGACCAATGGCAGATGAGAGGAGTGTTTGAGTAAACCTGAGTGAAAACAGTCACTATTTTAGCAATTCCTAATCAAGTTGGTCAGAACTTTTCCAGATAATTCAACTAGATCATTATGGGCGTTTGGAAAGCTTTGCAAGGCTAACTCATTTTATTGTGTGATCTAACCTCCAATCCCAACATGCAATTTAAGTCGCCATGACTGTTTTGCTGCCTCCACATACACACGTGTATACTTGTGTTTCTAACGACACTTAGCGTGGTTTATACTAAAAACGAAACGTTTCACACAATGGTACTGAACTGCTGTGTGTTTTAGCCGAGCTGTGACACCAGACACAACAGATCTCTTGCGTCACTTGCTTAAGTGAGTGTAAGGGCTATCGCTCTCCAGTATCCGTTTTCACACGCACTAAATTATTAATACCGGACACATACCAAACCGTCATATCGCACATGGGATCTCCATGGCTACCCCCTCCGTCTCATGCCCTCCATCAACCGCTGCCGACTGTTTTGGCCAAATGTCAGAGAATGTCACAGTTCTATAACGGGTCTAGCATGCTTTTAACCTCTCGACCCAGTTCCAAACAAAACATTTTCATTCATTCGCAGTTCATTCCCTCCAGAGAGAGGTTTGTGTCTGTTGCTTGCTACATGCTCAGAATTGAATACTAGCATACTGCATACTGCCCAGTATGTACTGTATGCTCTCATATTTCATAGTATATGTGAAGCCGTAGTGTGGCATGCTAAATTGTTGTCCATTTCTTATGTCTTATATTTTGACTTTTTAAATGATTAATTAATTAAGCAGGGAATTTTACATCCAAACACAGCCCTGACGTCTTGGCTAAAACAAGGTACATTAGGGCTGTCTGAATCTTCAATGGACGTCTAACTAGCCCAAGTATAGACGGCGCACAGGCTACACATAGAACATGTCAAAAAGATGAAACCAAACACCTTGTGATCACTGTTGACTTTGCTTACATGATGGAATATCATACATGTCGCAAGTTTTTTGGCAAAACGACATGCAACAGGTTATTTTGGCTTGAAGTGCCAAAATATATATATATATATAAGTTAATATATATTAACTTGGCATTGGGGATGTGACGCAGTGCTTGCGCGACGCGAGACGTTAACCACGCTTATCCGGGAAAATTCAAACGAGTTTTATGAGAAATTCCTTTGGATATTGGATACTGGATGCTTGGCGTATAAATCACCAAAATGCCCCCATCGAGGAAAGGCCCGATACCGGAGGAATTCGAGGAGATAAAGCTCTCTATCCACTCCCTGTGCGGCGATGTGGCTGCGGTTAGAGCGCAGCAGGATCAGCTCCTGGGACTACTGGAGGAGGTGAAACAACTACGCCTCCAGAACGCGGAAAAAGACCAGCGTATTGTGGATCTTGAGCGGAGAGTGGACGAGCTGGAACAATACTCCCGCATGAATGACGTGGTCATCACCGGGATTAAGATCAGGCCGCGCTCCTATGCGCGTGCGGTGGCCACGGACACCGGGGAGCCCAGCGACCAGGAGACACAGTCGGTGGAACAACAGGTTGCTTCCTACCTCCAGAACAGGGGGATAGAGATGGACCTGGAGCACATCGAGGCGTGTCACCCACTGCCCACGAAGAATGAGAGACCACCAGCGGTCATCATGAGGTTTACCAATCGAAAAAAGAAAATAGCACTCCTGAAGCAAGGACGCAAACTGAAAGGCACAAATGTTTTCATAAGTGGGTACTATTGCTAGCGGGGTTTCTTCATGTCTAATGTTTTGACTTTTTAAATGATTAATTAAGCATGGATTAGATGTTAACATTGTGGCTTTTGCTTCCATTTCATTCGTCACACTTGAAATGGAAGGTGGAGTTCAGTTCAGTGCATTGAGGAAAACAGTATTTCGCACATTGTGTTCCAGTTGTACTGCACATTTTTTGGCAAATGTAGCAAATCATTCAGGTATTCCACACATACAGAACCTCATGACATCTAAAAGAACATATTTCTCCCAAAAAAATATAAAGAAAATATTGTATTGGGTTCCCACAACTTGGTAACTTCACATTCAAGTACCTTTCAAGGACTTTCCAGGTCCAATACCCTCAAATTTAACGACTTGGGGACACATTTGTTGTGTCCAACAATAAACGTTCAGGTACCATAATAGTAGTTAACGTCAAGGCAACGTACAACTTAACATACCGCCTAAATGTGCGTAACTAACGATAATCAAGCAAAGCTAGTGTGCATAGGCCACGAAGTGTTGGCGAAACACACATTAGTGGACCGGAATAATATAATATGGATTTTTTTTCCCCAGAAAACTTCTATCACAAAATAAATTCAAGCACTTTCAAGGACCTGTATCTAAGCATGTTTATTTTCAAAAACGTTCCAGGGCCTTGAAATTATTTTTCCTGATTCATAAACTTTCAAGGAGCCGTGGGAACTCACATTTATTTGACAGTATCATTAGTAATATTATTGTGCTCTTGCTTTGACAGGTTAGCGTAGCAGATAGCTAACATAAGACCCATTAAATAAAGACCCAGGAAACCGGAGTAGAGAGAGGCCTTTAGTTTAGTAAGGATCTTTCCAATTTTTTAAAACTGTGAAAACATAATAATATGGCATTACAAACTGCCCATATATACATGTACATGAACATGCAACTCAAGTCTAACATATACAGCTATCCCATAAGAAATATGAGCCATTACAATGAGACTTGCAGGACTAGTAAGCATTTAAGCTAACATTAACATGGATGTCTATGGAGAAATGCTAATCGCGATTAGCATCTATTAATACAACACACATATTATGCTAAAACGGACAATACACAAAGAATATAGCAAAGTAGATATACTTTTTACAGAAATATTTAAGAGTAACTGCTACGTGACCAAAGTCAGAAGCAAACAGGAAAAAACAACGGCAAGAGAGAGGGACTAAATATGAGAACTCAAATGCAATATTTACACCACTAGATGTCTCTTATGCAACACAAAGGGGGGCAGAACAAATATGGTACTATGTTATTTTCAATATACATTACACTGTAAAACGTCAATGGTTTTGAATGATTTTTTGTAATTTCCAAGGGTCAGCTCATGTCGAAATACCACATTGTTAGTTTTTACAGTGGCTGTGCTATGTAGAAGTGAGCTTGGCATCAAGTCATCACTGGATTGAGCTGCAAAAACATTTTTTTCCAGGTCCCTACGGTGTCAATAGAAAACCCCAAACATCTCAAGAGGGCTGATAGTGTCATGTGCGTCTGCTCAACACCAGCAATCACCCATGCCATTAAAGATTGAAGAGCAACAGTCTCTTTCAGCACACAAACATTACGCCAAGGGAAACAGCAAGGGACGGTGCGAGAGAAAGAAAATAACGTCCGGGGAGAAAGAAAGCTAGAAATAGGCATTGCATACAGACAGAATCGCACATTAGGTTTGCGACTGTGTTTGGGTTGGTGCGCTTTAGTTCTCACAGGATTCTGACAGATAAACAGACGGATGTGTCGTCCCCTCCACAGCGAAAATCTGCTCGCAGTATAGAGCCAAACTGACATCAGAGAGACCATGTGTGAACGCAACATGCTACATGAAACAGAGCACTATACGATCTTTCCTGGAAACACACATGATGACACAATGTAATAGAAAGCATCCATGCATTGATGCATACACAAACACATACAGAAGGAAGATCTTGTGTATAACTGTTAACAAATATAGGAGCAACAATCTACTCATGTCCACAGTAGGCCTCAAGACAGAACATGCCGCTCATAAACACTGCATACGTATAAACACACAGATAGAAGGATGAAGGGAACGATCTAATGAACATTTGGGCTTCTGTTCATTCATTGATGAGCCATCAAAAGAGACTTTAATGTTGCACTCGGAAACAAAACCGACCAAGTCAAACGGCTCCGTTATTCAAAGGGTTCTTGTGATCGGATCAGTCGGGCAGTGAAATAGACAGACCTGGACCTGTGCAGTCGGACAACCTCAAGCCCTCTAGTACATATACAGTTAAAGCAAAGGGCTTATGGGATGAGTTGCGCATTGTGTATTCTCTTTGAAGCTGTGTGTTGCATTGAGAGCTGAGCATGAGAGAATATGTGTATTATATGTGCAAGTGGGTTATATGAGTGAGACAAAATCCAATAATGTGATACACAGATTATCTAAATATAGACCTATAATTTGACAAAACAAAACACTGGCCTACTATTAGAGCTAGGGGATATTTTGAATACTTTGTAAATGTCTGAGCGTTAGTTGATGTGTTAGAGCATATTGTTCAACCCCAATGTGTAATTATGGCTGGGTGACATATAGAATATTTATGAAATAGTTGAGATGACAATCTTTCCTTGTTTTATGACTCAGTTTTAGTAGCATCTTTGATTTTTCAAAGTAGCATCAGAGTTTGTTCAATTCATCTAGATGAATCAGAATCAATTAAGCTCTGATTCAATGATTCATTTGCATCACCACTCAAAAATGTTCATGAAAGTCTCCACGTAATATTTTTTATTCCCAAAACACTGGCATACAAATAGAGCTAGGCAATGTAATAAATATGTATTTACAAAATATTTTATTTGATTCAATTTATCTATGTGAATAAGTTCAAATCAGTAACTTGTTTGTGTTATCTTGTCACTCAAGAACGCTAATGGAAGTCTCAGTATAGTGTTTTTCACATATTCAAATTTTTCAGTAAAATATTTGTAGGTAAATTTCAGTTTATTAGGATGTGAAGTTATGCTGATCCATATCAATGGAAAAAAATTTTTATTTAATAATATTTTAGCAGATTTAGGTTTTAATTAGGGCTGTCAAACGATTAATCGCGATTAATCGCATCCGAAATAAAAGTTTGTGTTTACATAATATATATGTGTGTGCACTGTGTATAATTTTTTTGTATCTATATATATATATATATATATATATATATATATATATATATATATAAACACCCACTTGCATGTATATTTAAGAAAAAAATATTATTTATATATAAAATATTTCTATATAATATAAATCTATATACAGTATATACACGAAATTATTTCAAGCATGTGTGTGTATTTATTTATATATCTAAAATAATTATACACAGTGCACCCACATATATTATGTAAACACAAACTTTTATTTTGGATGCGATTAATCGCAATTAATCGCTTGACAGCCCTAGTTAATCATTTAAAAATAAAAACCAATGTATTTAGTGCAGTGTTAATTCTTGCAATGATTTTTTTTGCAGATTTGGTTAAAAAAAAAGATTGATCACTTTTGGGTAATTTCAGAGCAAATACATAAATATTGTGTTATATATATTTAATATCATTAAACGCCCTAAAATCACCCAGCCCAATACATCCAGTGCATAGGTATGAGTATTTTGGGGGTGAATCACTGTGGCCATGGCAGCAGAAATAACATTTCGCTCTTGTTTTAACGTAACATTAGCAAAATGCGACACGGCGATAGAAAGTTGGAGGCTGAACTCCATCTGAACTCTTTCACACACACATCACGTCAAACGAAATGACAAACATCATCCAAACATGTCATTCTGCAGAGAATACGGCTTTGTTGGAGAGGTGTGACAGAGCGTTATCTGTTCACAGTGACGCTTTCTGTAGACTGACAGCTCTGGCGCTATTTAACAGCTTTTTGGTAAGACATGATGACTTGAGTCTATACAATGAATGGAATAACACCCCATAATCTAAACGATTTATATTAATACAACTTTTTCCATTTAATAAATCTTTCTTTTTAATTAAAAAATAAATCAGTTGTGTCCCCGAGAGATAATTTCTCCGCTGGTTCTGGGAGGCCATTCTTCAACTCAAAGCCTCGCAAAGACCTCCAGAGAGCAATACGTATGGAGAGCGCGAGAACTGCCAAGAAAAGATTACATGTCCATTGTCAGCTCTTAATAATTTGGCTTTCTGAAAGACCAAATAGTTTGTCAATGGTTTCTTTTATAACACACCTCACTGCCTTTGCTGCACACTAGTTAAATCCCTCTTTTGTCTGTCTGTCACACTATTAATAATGTCTCTCTCCAAAACACACACACACAGAGACCGAACGCGAGCAAGCATGAGAGAGAGAGACCTTTTCTACTGTAATGGGAGTGTGTGCATTGTACATTCGAATAGATATCGAACCATAACACAATAAAACTAGTTAAATGTGTCTGGTAAAACAGTGTTAATGGTGTGGAACACAAGCAGGCAGGGATTTGAAGTGATGCTGTTGCTCAGTGACCAATCAGCTCCGTCCGCTGCCCCGCCATCAAAACCTGGACAGATCTGGGTTAAACTCTGGCAAACGCACAGATCCGTCATTTAGAAAGACAGAGACTCATCTTACCCCTGTATTTTTGTGTGCGCACAGGAAGCTACCAATATAAACCTCTGCCACTGCCACACCAGCAGACCATACAAAGCCAAACCGCGCCAATAAACGTAATGTTTTTACATCAGCGTCCATTTATAACATCAGACAAGTGGAAAATGCAGTCTGTCTGTTCTATGTCCTTTTACCCTGGCAGATTCCCTTTCTTAAAGGGATAGTTGAAAGCTCTGTCATCATTTACTCACCCTCATGTCATTCAAAACTGGAATACACAAAAAAATATATATATAATTTGAAGAAAGCAACATTGGACCCCATTGACTTTAATTGTGTGAGACATTTGTTTACATTTACATTTATTTGTTTAGCTGACGCTTTTTATCCAAAGCTTTAATGACTCGTAAATGTAAGTACCCATTGATGGCCTAAGACACGAAACGAGCGGTTTGTGTGAGAAAACGAACAGTATTTATATAGATTTTACCTCTTGTAACCACAGCCACGTCCAAGTGATCTGAGGGCGCGGGCGTTACAAGAGGTAAAAACAATATAAATACTGTTCGTTTTCTCACACAAACCCCTCGTTTCGTGTTTTAGGCCATCAATGTTTACTGACATTTACGAGTCATTGAATCATGTTTAATTTGGACTTCTCTGTGCATGCTCTTTGAGGTGGACCCCATAGACCTCCATTATATGACTGATAGACACGAACGGTTTGACCTAAAAATATCATATTGCGGAAACAAAGACACTGACATCTTGGATTCCCTTGAGGTAAGCTAAAACATATCAAAAATTAATTTCAAAGTGAACTATCCTTTTAAAGGTTCTCCATGGAAATCAAAGTCAGTCCAGTGAAGAAGTTTGTATCAAGTTGATGATTTGATTTATATAATCTGTTTTCCACTTCGCTTCTCATTGAGTCCTCTCGAAATTCTAATTTACATGACTGGGTGCTTAAATACACGGTGACTGGAGACTTCAAAGTACACGGTACTGTAAAATCTTACAGAATTGCTGCTGTCCTGAGAAAGCCTCTAATCTCAAAGGGTCTAAAATAGCAATCTTCTAAGAGACAGAAAGAATACCAGTTGTCAGAATGAAAATTGAAGGCGGCTCAAAGCTATTGTTTGGTTTCCCGCAGATTTTAGGCTCCTTAAAGAACATAAAGGGCATCTGACACAACTGTCAAGCTCATAAACAGGCGGTCTGCCTCTGCAACACCATCCAGCGCTTGAGTCATTATAAAGTATGGAGAAAAACTTTGCCCTGAACACACTTCACTACTCCAAACAACACAAACAGCTGTCTCATTTGAGCATAACTTCTGACCGACTGTAAATTCACAGCGGACTTTTATAATGTTGGCACGTTTCAAAGGCGAAAGCTTTCTTTGCTGCGTTTCTAATAAAAATGAAAAGTTGAACTGTAACAGCATGTTTACCGTTACAATATTTAGGCTGTAATGACAGGTTGACTTCTTTTGGTTACTGGCCGGATATCAAGTCATGTCGACTTGATTTATTCCGCCCTTTCGTGAATCAGATTGTGCCAATAGAACAAACCTCAATCTATGTGTGTGTGTGTGTGTGTCCAGTGCAGCAGGAAGAGAGTATATACAAGCTTCTGGACTGGAATTATGGAAGTGTGTCACACAATAAGGCAGAGGTGCAACTAAACAAGCACTTCTATGTTTTTGAATACAAAACAATTAGATTGAGAATAGCCTATGCATTACAAAAGTGTATGCCTAATCACAACATAAATTGCATGCTGCTTTTTAATTACTAAGCCATTGCACTGTAACATGAACACTAATTCAGACTGTGACCCCCTCATTTTCACAAATGCTTGATGCATTATTTAACGTTATGTATAGGCTATAAATCCTACACCTGCGGTCTTGTAAACATTCACCAACAAGTCTCAGAAATAACAAGACAGTCCATTCCTGCGTATTGTTATCATTTGATAAACTTTGAATTGGTGTGTTATGGGGAGATTAACGTGAATTGCATAGAAGTTTTCATGCAAAATGCTCAGTCCATGGTTTGTTATGAACATAGAGATGTGGACATCATCATCATCATCATCATCTCCTGTGTGGATCTCTTACCTCCACACTGAATTGCTGCTCCTCACCGTCCACAGCACATAAAATCCACAGCAAGAACTGCGCGCACAAGCAATTCAACCCTCTTCTATTATTCAGTGTTAACAAAACCATAATGACCCGTATTTAATCGTTTTGGCTGCTTGCTTTTATTAATAGTCAATAAAAAAAAAATCAAAGAACAAAAGAAGGAATAATTCCCTCTGGTCTCAGTGGGTTGGAAACATTAGAGGCAGGCAAACAGTCGTCACGTCGCGAGATATAATAATAATAATATCACATCACTCCGGGAGGCTCTGCTGATCGCGTTGTTTGCTCCTTTAGAGTTCGTCTCGTCTTTGTCTCCCGGAGGCGCAGATGTGGTGATGATGATGCTCAGATAAGTCACATTTAGTTGTGCTGCTCCTCTTCTGCTCAACGCGATGGACTGCGAGTTTTCAACCATACCTCTCCCTTCTGAGCATGCGCACTGAGCTCCGCTCTCAATCCCACCTCAGCGGAGAACCCACGGAGAGCAACGTCACGGAATCCTAGATCAGAAACACAACACCAAACAACACCGAATATGTATTATTATTGATAATAACATTTAATAATATTATTCATATTTTATTATTATTGTTAGCAGTAGTAGTAGCAGTATGCTAACTAAAATTAATAATACATTTATTTTGTTATCAACTTTATATGTATATTAGTTATAGAGAGAGATATGATGTATATTCTATATACACAGTATGTAATAATTCTTTATCCTTTTGTGTTTACAAGACATCTTGGCTACCCTTCATTGGATGCCTTTTAACATGCAGTGTACCGTTCATGTCCACTAGAGGGCATTTCACTTGCTGTCTTGGAGCATACAAAGAATGGGACTTCACAATTTACCCCACTTTTGAGGTACAAGTACAATGTACAACGGGGCTAAAGGCTCAACGAAAAATGTGCTTTCACTACTTCCATAGTGTATGATTACAGAAAACATTGATGGAGCAACATGTTGTGTGTGAAAATAAATCATAAGTAGTTTGTTTAAAATCTCACCCCACACAGGGTGAAAGGCTAGCATGGGGCAAACGTCAAAGTACTGAAACAAATAGTAGCTAAAATAATATGTTTTTATTTTAATAATGTCTAAGTTAATACTTCAAAACAATCACTTTAGCAAAGTTTGTACTATTTTCTGTTTACTTTGATGAATAAAATAAGTCAGTTTTGTTCAATAAATATGTTGTGTTAACATAAAAATGTTTAAAAAATACAGAAACAAAATTATTTTAAAAAGTAAAGATTCTGAAAGCATTGTAGATGATCCTGTAATAATATAGATTTACAGTAGTGGCAATAGGCTAAATTAATATCATATTTTTAAACATGATGGTTTAATTATATTTATGTGATTATATCTAACGTAGACACCGAAGTTAATATATGATATATCTGAATCTAACCATGGCATGTCAACAAATGCAAAAGTCAGACAGCTGTTTGTTATCATGTTAAAGGAGTACACTTTAAAAAAAATACTTTTTCTGATAATTTACTCACCCCCATGTCATCCAAGATGTTGTTGTTTTCCTCACACACACACACACACAGCCTGTATATTTTTACAGTATTTAATATTTTAAATGAGCTTTTATCAGTTTTCATTTTATTTCAGTTTAAGTTTAGTACCTTTGTCATGTTATTAGCTTTTGTTTCTTAATATTTCTGATTTATTTAGGCCTATTATATAATCATTCTAATTATTTCTTAAATTAATTTATTTTTAATTCACTTTTAGTACTTAAGTACAACTTAATCATTTCTTTAAGTTTTTAATCTAATATTTATATTCTATTTTATTTCAGCTTTATGTCAATTAACAAAAAAAATGATTTTGAATAGTTTTAGTTTAAGGTCAACAATAACAACACTGACAAGGACAAATAACATTGTAATATGGTTTTGATTTCACTATGTTTTTGAAACATATATTACATTAAAACCTAAATAAAATATTAGAGAAACAGTGTAGTTGGTTCAGCTTTTGTTTTTAAAATGTTCCACAATGTTGGCTACTTTATAACTGCAACCAATATGCAAAGCTGTGGAAGCGTGTTACGCCTGCTGGGCAGTTGTGCTAAAGAAAGAGAAATGAGCAGGTGCCATAAATTCAATTCTGGCATTTATCGTTGACACGCAATAGTGATGACATCCTAAACTAGAGCAATCACACATTTCAGCAACCATCTGTGCCTCTTTCTCTTTCTCTGACCATCTCTCATTCTGTTTTTGCTCGCTCTGTACTTTGTACGGTAGTCTCTCTCTCTGTCTTGTGCTGTACTTCTCAGATAGAGATTGAAGACTCTATGGTTCTTTTGTTCCGGCGCTGATACTGTGCTGCCCCGTATAACCTTCCCTCTCAATATCACTTCTAATGTTGGAACTGCATCTGCTCCCCCATTCAGAACGCTCCTCTTTGACTGCCTGGTTCAAAAACGCTCCTTCTGCTTCCTTCCCCGATTAGCCAAAAGTGCTTTGAACAGGTTCAGGCTTCACATGTGTGGGTTAAGCATTTGGCCATTTCTCTTGGCGACCCATCATGCATCACTCTCTCCCTCTCTCGCCACTCCTATTCTTCTTTTCGCCCATCGCTCTTTCCAGCATAATCTCCATTTGCATTTCTTTTTCTTAGAGACATCAGGAACAAAAATCTATCTATCTATTTATCTATCTATCTATCTATCTATCTATCTATCTATCTATCTATCTATCTATCTATCTATCTATCTATCTATCTATCTATCTATCTATCTATCTATCTATCTATCTATCTATCTATCTATCTATCTATCTATCTATCTGTCTGTCTGTCTGTCTGTCTGTCTGTCTGTCTGTGTGTGTATTACACCCAAATGAACTATGTATCAAATGCACGCGAAGACTGCGTATGTACGCAAAAACTAATTTTCGCGTATAAATTCCACGACAACACGCAATGTGTGTTATAGAGATGCATTTATGTGAGAACAGGCTCAAATGATAGCAGGCTTAAAGGAGTAGTTCAATTTTAAAAAAAGAAATGAAGGTTTTTGATGAAAACATTCCAGGATTTGTCTCCATATAATGCACTTCAATGGGAACCAAACGGTTCAAGGTCCAAAAGACAGTTTCAGTGCAAACTGCTAAAAGGGCTTTAAATGATTCCAGACGATGAATAAGAGTCTTATCAAGCGAAATGATCGCTCATTTAAAAAGAAAAATAACAAAGTTTAAGTTTTATAAGCTCAAATGCTCGCCTTGCTCTGTTCTGTGATGCGCGTTCGTGACTCTCCTGTTCGAACTCGTTCGTCAAAATGAATGAATCTTTTTCCGAGTCAATTCGTTCATTTAGTTCGTTGAATCAACCAAATGACACGAAAAAAGATCGAACAGGAGATTAGTCTCTCTCTCTCTCTCTTTTGAACCTTGAACCGTTTGGAACCGTTTGGTTGGAGTAAATTATCAGCAAAAGTATTTTTAAAAGTGAACTACTCCTTTAAGGTTTAGAAGCATGTAATTTCGTCAGAGACTTATGCAGATCCAGCAATGGCGCAGACTCACTGACAGTTATAAAATGCAGCCAGACCACAGGGTCAGATTGAGGTCAGAACTTACAGACTCTTCAGAAAGCCAGGCTTTAAACATCAGTGTAGAGATAATGTCTCCCTTGAAATCACAATATAGCCTCTGGTTTTAATTGGATGAAAAAATTTCGGGGCTTTTTTTCCCCATGAAAGTCTGGTTTTAAGTCCAGCTGTGGTTATAGAATGACTTTAGAGGACAGATGGAGCATAAAACAGCAAACATGTGCACAATAGCGCATCAAACACGATATTTACATAATGTGATTAGGGTCGCGCATAACATCCGGCCAATAAATCATCCGCGGTCTATAGGGTGTCTTGTCATCCATTTGTTGTAACGGGTTTGAGTGTGTTTGTGCGCGATGTATCCATGTGTCACTGTGCATATGTCAGTGGGAGAGTGTGTTTTGTTGTCATGACCGCAGACGTCAAAAGACGGATGGTCAGAGTTCCGGAAGCTGACACTGCCTCGGTCATTCTGGTGTTTGTGGATGCCGTCCAGGTTCCCGAACCATCTGTGAGGGGGCAAGATGCCCTCCTGCTGGGCTAAGTAAGGGTAATGAGACGCATTGTCCCCGGGCCCTGTCAGGTTCCTGCTGGAAGTGCCATCGTGGGATTGGCCGAAACATCAAGTGCGTGCCATCGTTCTAAATGTTAAATGCGTAATCAGAGCTGTTGAAAACAGGACAAAGGATGACACACATTTTCCTGCTGTGGCCCAGGGGAATGCCTCTACCCTCTTAAAAGAAAAGGTTCTATAGAACGTCATTTTATCGATTTAGTTTTAATTCATTTGTTTTGTTTTAAATAATTAATTAAAATTTAGTTCATTATAGAACCCCATTGAAACTTTTATTCTGAGGCCGTGTGTCCACCAAAGCGTTTTTAGCCAGCTGAAAACGCCAGGCGCTCTGCTGAAGACGCCGTGCTTTGGGCGCTTGAGAGCGTTTTGTCAGCGCAGCGTTTTTCCTGTTGAGACGTTTCGTTGCTATGATACAGAATATCCGCTACACAGTTTACTTGTAACGGATTTCGCAGATCATTTGTTTCATACTAAAAAATAATTTTTCATCCATTTTGTTCGGTTAGCTCTGCTGGTTGATGTCGTTGTACAGAAAGAAGGTTGTGACAGTTGGGTCAGTGTGGTATTAGTCCCGCCCCTCCTCCACTCTGATTGGACGGCTGGGTAAAAAGTGACAGTGATGAGCGCTGCGTTTTATCCAAAGTTGAACATTTTTCAACTCCCGGCGACCAGTAAAAACGCTGGGCGCTTCAGCGTGAAAAAAAACGCTCAGCGCCTCGTTACGCTCATGCCGTTTAAAAATTGAAATCAATTGTAAACATACGCCAGGCGCGTGGAAAAACACTTTGGTGGACACACGGCCTAAGAGTGTAAACTTCTCATCTAGTTCTAAAACACCAGTGAACTTTAATATTTGTTTTCTTGGATTGGACCGAAAGCATGGCTTGTCTTGAAAAACGAAGACAATTTGATGGTCATCGTAGGAGAAGCCACGCTAGGACTTTAGGTCAAATCTTCTGACACTGAAAGAATTTCATTGCAACTGTTATTAATTGGCTGTCTGCAAACATGTCAAACTAACGATCATATACGTCAGTCTCAGGTGGCCAAAATCGTAGTGTTAACCCGGATTAAAGGTGCAATGTGTAATATCTGTGACTCTAGTGGCACCAAATGGTATTACGGTCTGTTTCAGAAACTTGACATTACCTCAAACAATGGTGCGATTTTGGGGCACGACTGAACGGAGCCCCTAGGGGGACAAGGTGATGGAAAAACTAGGGGATGGTATCCATTTTATTTTCATTACAAGTTTTGTGTTTGTGAAGGCAAAAATTTGACATGCGAACACAAAAATTTTGCAAGAGAATGTAAGCTTCTTGCCAGTGAACACAAAAACATTGAAACATTGATGAACTTTGTAGGACAGTGTTTGGTAGACTTGGTAAACTTTGTTTGGAATTTATTTATTTATTCATATGCAATTCCACTTGGTGTTGCTAATGATTATAAACTACAAATCCTTTTTCAAATGGAAACTTCATCTCATTTTAAACATTTTTGGAAAAGTCTATGAATTTATTTAAGTGTAAAACATTTTTCAAGTGGAAAAAATAGCCTACTTGGTGCAAACTTTAAAGTGTTAAAAATTATTTGGCCTTTTCCACTAAATTCCTGAGTGATTAAATATTAAATATGGTCTGCAGACTCAATAGCCTAGCAATGTTTGCAAACTCAGCCTTTTAATAAGTGCAGCAAGCTTGTTACATTACAGCTACACGCATACTGAACTGAAATACCCGGTCTTGTAAATCACAAGTCACCATTTAATGGCAACCAATGTGATTATACTGTACATTAGTGTCATAGCTCGTGATATCTGATTTGAGCGGAGAGGAAATCAAGGCTGAGAAGGTGTGATGGATAGTCTGACCCGCGTGTTTTTGCAGAATCTTTCCTAGCTGATCAATAATTCAGTCAGACTTTCATGTTTGCTTTCAAAATCCAGCAGAACTCAACTGGATTTTTACAATATCTCTGTTAGCAGTGCTTAGAAAATGAACAGTTCTTTGATCTGAAATTTGATCTGATGAGTTCGAACAGGAGAGTCACATCACAGAACAGAGCAAGACGACCATTTGTGCTTATAAAACTTAAACTTTGATATTTATTTTTTAAATGAGCGATCGTTTTGCTAGATAAGACCCTTATTCATCGTCTGGAATCGTTTAAAGCCCTTTGAACAGTTTGCAGATTGCACTGAGACTCTCATTTGGACCTTGAACCATTTAACACCCAATGAAGTGCATTATATGGAGAAAAATCCTGGAATGTTTTCATCAAAAACCTTAATTTCTTTTCGACTGAAGAAAGAAAAACATGGACATCTTGGATGACATGGGGTGAGTAAATTATTTTTTTTTTTAAAGTGAACTAGCAGAACTACTCCTTTAAGCATTTTACTTTATCTTATATGTGGGCTAAATTAGATGAGACACATTTGAGACGATTCTTGAGACACAGTAAGAGTGTTCAAAATTAAAACTCAGTTCATTTGGTTTTGAGATCTTGGTTGCAATCTTGGTTTCTTTTTAGGTTTTAGATTCTCTAAACGTATTTAGCTACCGCTAAAAAAAACCCGAATGTTTTGCACTTTTTATATATTTTTCACAGTTTCAAAGCTGCCTTTATTTTAGGAAGGGGGTCGCTTGCAAATAGATCATGTTATATGAGTCCATGGCAACAAAATTGTAAAATCCGCAATAGGAGAAAAACTATAAAAAACTATAACTTTTTTATTGGTTCTCATTGTCATTTTTCCACTGGTGGGTTTGTCCATGATTTCAAAGTACCAAACATCTTTCAAACTTGATTTTATTTATTTATTTTCCCGAAAGACCACCACCAAGAAAGATCTGGTATTAGGCTACATCCAGGCCTGTCTTACTCCCATGAGAAATTGAATGGTTTGGGCTGTTGTCACAGTTCACATTTCAGGCTGATTGTGGCCTGGAAGCAGCATGACTGAGCCATGCGAACTGAGGGATGCCAGTTCCCGTGTGCGCACACGAGGAAGATATTTGGGGAGGTATTTCAGCTCTCTTACATAAACACAGACAGGTTGCGGGATTATACAGGATTCAAGTGGCAAACCTGTCTCATGCCGGAGATATCCACAGCGGAGGATTGTTTAATGCCATATCTGTTTGGTGATGATTACAGCATCAGTGATATAACTACAAATCCTGGCACACAATGTCACATGAGATTTTTAATAAAAGGATTCAACACAATGTTAGGTAGATGGAAGGCTAAATATCTCATGTGGATGGGGATTAAGGATATCACGCTTTAAATTATGTAAATGCATTCAATTGATTAATTACAATATTTGTTGGACAAAACAACAAGAGCTGCTTTTGTATGTTGCCTTAGACTTTTCGTTTTTTAAGTGTTTCATCCATTGTGACAACATGCCCCAATATTGGTATTCACTGGAGTATTAAGTGATAACTAGCCTTGGGTTCCCCTATTAGAAGCATACATAACTAAAAATGTCATTGGGTTCATTAAAAATGACATATGACAGGTCCATTTCGCACAGTTTACCCGCTAATGGTGACCCTGAGGATTCTGAGACATAGCCAGATGAAACAGAATATTAAGCTATTGTTGCTCTCATGATTGAATCCCAAATGAGATTTGGAGAACCCCCAGTGATAAATTCTGCCCTTTAATATCGTCATCTACCATGCGACAAGAAACGTGAGAGAGCTGATTGGAAATCTCCATTGCCATTGACAGCTCCCTCTAATATGGTTATGAGTGGTGAGCAAGAGGTAATAATTGGATTGTTGGGAGTGAGGGGGAAATATGATATAAATGTTATCGCTCACACCTCTATCTTCTGTGTTCCCTGAGGAACTTCCATTATGAGTCATATAACCACATGTTTTGTCATGTGGAGTGTGTTGTAAAGACTTTCTGCCATGGGATAACTGTTGTAAGGCATTTAGAAGATATGGATAAACACATAAATATTATTTCTACTCTTTTATGCTCCAGAAGACGAAATAGTTGAGTGTAATCCTTTACTCACCCTCATGTTGTCAAGGTTTGGTTGGTTAGCATGACCCAGTTAGCCTGGTAGAGGCTGTACTACACCATCTGATTCAACAAGCATTTTTCTCCATTCATGGCCTATAATGTACACTGTAAAAAAGGATTGTGATTTTAACAGTAAAAGACTGTAAAAATGCTACCGCGAAAAACTGTTAATTGGTTAAGAGAAAGTTTCCTTAATATATATGGTAAATAACTAATATATATTGGTACATGTAATGTAATTTTACAGTAAAATACTGTTAAATTAACAGTTTTGTTGCAAGAACAAGTCATTGTTTAATTTAGAGTGAAAAAATGTAAATTGACATTCCCACAATTCCCTGCGTGACACTTCACATTTAATCTATTTTAACTGTTTCTTCATAATTTTCTTGTTTTTTTTTTCTAATAAGTTAGGGTTTTACATTTAATGTTGTTAAATGAATGCTTATTGCTTTTTTTAAATTTCAACATGTTACCATGATGGTGTTAAATATTTGTGTGAATGACACTGTGCAGCTTCTATATAATATATTTCCACACTAAACAAAATATTTCCTATTAAAATTATTCATTTCTTAAATATGTACAATGCTTTTTTTAAGCAATTGAATCATCTGTGGAACGGGCAGGACTCGATAAACTCCAGCCAATCATTTCCAAGACCACCTAGAATTGGATCAAAATTGCCTCAATCAAATGGTCGTACCATACCCGTATGTATTTTTTGTATTTTCATCTCCATTGTTTGTTTGTTTACTCTTTAGCTCCAGTTTTTAAGCATTTCACATCTTGACATAATGATTTTGGATGTGAGTAATGCCACTTCGTTCTGTTATTATTGTTGTTGTTGTTGTTGTGAATGCGTATGTGTTTGCTATCAGATGTCTAAGTATTACTCAGAAATTAATCAGAAATGGCACACATTGACTCCCACTGCAGTCTGTACTCATCCACTTCTGCTGTCCTAACACATCTCATGCTAAAAGCTCCACCCACACTGAGCCTTTGCTGTCCAGATGGAGTTTTAGTTCAGCACAAACCACATATGTGACCCTGGATCACAAAACCAGTCACATGGTCAATTTTGGAAATTGAGATGTATACACCATCTGAAAACTGAACAAATAAGCTTTCCATTGCTGTATGGTTTGTTAGGATACGACAATATTTAGCCGAGATACAACTATTTGAAAATCGAAACATTGAGAAAATCCCCTTTAAAGTTGTATTTGAAAAAGTAAAAGTAATTGGTTACTTTAATAGTTACTTGAAAAAAAGTAATCTGATTGCGTTACTCGCATTACTTGAAATGCATTACCCCCAACACTGAGTGAAACTACTGTATGTAAACATTCAAAATTAGTTATGAGAATCTATTTTAGTAAGCATGCCGTTAGGATGTTGCCTATGTAGGCAGCAGGTAGTTTACTAGGTTTTGGAAGACAGCCACCATGTTCTATCCTCTGTGGGCGAACAGGGCAAAACAGGCCGACTCTCCTGCATCTGTATGGGCTGTGGTGCTGGTTTGGTGCCTAGTGGAACTGGCAGGATTTAGGAGCATCAGTGCCAGAGCTTTTCACAGCAGGTTGGCTTACTTACACGACAGAAGAGATTAGCACACAAAACACATACCCACCTGAGATGTGACACCACACACATACTGTATATACGCACACCCAAAGACACACCCTTTAGATAAACCTAAACAAACATGGTCCAAAAATTAACACGGGCAGCTCGACTGGACCCAAAAACACTGAGAAAAGGGATATTTGGATAAATACAGCTGGGCGCTTTTAACTCAATGTTCCGCTCGGTCATTCAGCGAAATATGACCGCTGGAGGATCAAAGTCTCAGCAGTAATGAAGGAAAAAGAAACAAGGTGACTATAGTCGTATCTTTTGTTTTACGAAACTAAAATGGTCCAAAATCAGAACACAATCATAACCTGGTGGACCACACGGCTTTTCCCAAAGATGATGACAATTTCTATCGCTGAAAAATGGATGGACACTTCTTCAAAGGGAAGAAATGCATTATTTGCAGGACTCATGTTCCCTTGGTAAAAGAAAGCAATGTGTTTGTCCTAAAAGTAATAAACACACAATAAAAACTCTGAGTTTAGAGAGATGGTTTATGAAACTGAGAGATAATCACACAGATGCCCTGGAGTGCTCTTGCGTGGTTGTAAAAGACACTTCAATGAGAATTATTCCCCACAAATTCAAACCAAGGCAGATGAAGCATGTTTCAGTTGCTCACTATTTTGGTTTGGTTTCTAGGGTCTTAAAAGGTAGCAGACTTATAGGTTTCAATTGCTGCGTGTACTTAATTATATACGATATAATGAGGGGAGCTGAAATGAAAACAGCTAAAAGAATGCTTCAAAAGTTTACTTTCTCACATAGTGTGTTTATATATTTATTTTTTCTATTGCATTTGATTTATGAAGGTTCTTATTTCTGCATCACAAACCCGCACCCTCTTCTCATATCCGGTAAGGACTCTAGACAGTGATCTGGTGATCATAAAGCTATGAAAATACAACCATTTAATCGAGCAGTTACCGTCCTGCACCCCTGGCAATTTCTGCAGAGACAGTAAGAAGTGCTTCACAATCTTTCAGCATTAATAAAAATACTCTGACTATCCTGCTGATGTTTTGCTCTGGGAGGATGTGAAAGTTTATGGATGCTGACTCAATTTGTAATAAAAAGAAATCTCAAACCATTACTGCAGTGCTGGTCTGATGGAGGGAAATTAATGCAGATTCTTAAAGTTAACTCAAGGCAGAGATTTTTCAGATTTGTACTTTACAAACAGTGAAGTACAGACGGCTTAAAGGTGCTTGTAAGTGCAGTAAGATGAACGATTTACGGTGGAACAGGCTCTGGAACAATTACTGGAGAGTGACGAGGAGAAAGCATTGCTTGGAAAATTCTAAGCATTCCTAAGAAAAAAGCCTGGGACTATTTGTAAATAAAGTTAGATTTTTCATTGTTCTTTACACATTTTATTTAACAATTACATGTCTGTCAAGCCAAGGCTTTGACAAATATATTTTTTGCTTAAAAACTGTTCACTATTGTTGTATAATGTGTGATTTTCAGATATAAATGACAAAAATTGAATTTTGGTTTTTGAAATTCGTTCATTTTTCACTCATAATTCCTTTATAAACACATTACATGCATGCTTATGGTAGCTCAGGGTCTTCTGAATCCATAGACACCAAACACATAGGGCCCTATTTTAACGATCTGAAACGCAAGTGTCAAAGCGCATGGCGCAAGTAACTTTGTGGGCGGGTCCCGGCGCTGTTGCTATTTTCCCGGCGGGATAAATGCCTCTTGTGCAGGGGCAAAATCTAAAAGGGGTTGGTCTGAAGTAGCTTCATTATTCATAGGTGTGGTTTGGGCGTAACGTGAAATAAACCAATCCGAGCGCCATCCAACATACCTTTTAAGAACAGGTGCGCATGTTGCATGATTGTTATTATAACGGCGGGTTTACCAGGCGCGCGCCAAGAGCGTTCACAGCCGATGAGACCGACGTTCTTGTTAGGACAGTGAAAGACAGAGAGGTGATGTTGTATGGGGATGGGAGAAACTCTCGTCTGTTAAACATTATAGCCTATACAAATGTTTCTTGCCACTATTGGGCAAACAGGTCTGATCCAGTACTACAATTAGCCTTAAAAAATGGGTAATTCAGTTTTTTCATCTTCATGTAAACCACAATGATTTCCCTCATGTGTTAATATTTTTCCTTGTTATAATGTATGATTTGCAAAAATAAAAACTACTGCATCTGTGTTGATGAGAGAATCAGTGTAAGCGCGTTGTGTCCCCGCTACATTATGGGCAAGCATGCACGCTTAAAATAGCATTATGAACAACGCGCAACGCACCACTGACTTTAGACCAGGTTTTTTCTGGTCAGTGGCGCAATTGTTTTCTGGAAGTGTAAAATAGCACCAGGGAATGTTTGCGCCGAAACACTCCTCCTTTTTGCGCCGATCCGCCCAGGGAGCACAAGTTCATTCCCTAGTTTACCGACGTGCATCTGTGGAGGGGAAAAATCCCGCTTTGCGCGCGTGCAAAATAGAAATGAGACATGCGTTTGAGTATAAAGTCATTTGCGTCGGGTGCAAGATAGGGCCCATAGTGTTCCATCGCCATTATATAGTTTATAAGCCCAAATGTAAAAATAGAGAAAACGGACCAAAAAAGGGTCCCCATAGGGTTAAAAAAACCTCATAGATTAGTGCATAAGTACGCGAATTGGGACGCACCTTCTGCATAGTGGGAAACTCGGACAGTGGATGCTAAACAGGAAGTCTTGGCTGCTTCCCAATAGATGAATTTATCACAATGACCAATAGCACTGCAATAAAACCCTCCAGACAAGACCAGACATAGAGTTTGCATTTTCAAGCGATGCTAAATGCTGCATTGGGAACTCCATTACTAGATACGCTTAGTGCAGATTAAAAGAGCACATTCAGTCCCGTCTGCACTAGATTATTGACTGCTGGTGATCAGTCATCAGCTTTCAATGAAGCCCATAGGGTTTGTGACGCTAGACAGCTGGGCTCAGAGTCAAAGACAGTTTGGATAGAGTCCATCAGGAGTGCTGAACATGTAATATCCATTTCTAAACACTACATTCCTGGAATGGAACAGATTAGCCTTGTTCTTCCCTTGTTCTTCCTTTCGGAGCAGCAAGGAAGTGTTCGCAAGACTTCTATTAAACTATCTGTGTCTGTCAAGGGAGAGATTGCACATATTGCTTGCTGTTTATTTTTGATTGCTAATTTAGGACTTGCTATGGTTATTGCTAATAATCAGTTAAACTGTACAAGGACATCACTGCAGCTAATAGACTTTGATAAAAGGCGAAAGTCCATCAGGAATCATTGGTTAAAGTCTATTGTGGTAGACGTTTCTAAGTGCTGGCATCTGCCCAATCCTGAGACTTCGGTCCAGATCGATCCATCTCATTCTGCGGATCTTTCATCAACACTTGAACCCTGCCTCTCTCCTCCCACTCTCTGATCTCCACATCTTTCTATCATTCTCCAACCATCTGAAGTTCCTGGCACGACTCTGCATGATAATAAATAGAATTAAGGCCATTTAGGTGCATTTGGAATACAATGTGCGTGCGTGGTGCAAGTGGTTTAATGAAAGAATATAAAGATTATGAATTGAATATAAATTGAGCATAAACAGATTGGAAATGTTACATTGACAGTTTCAATAATTAGTAAAGCCAGGGAGTAGTGTCTTTGTCTCTAAATAATTGTCCATCAATATATAATTTGTCCACTATGGTGACATGATATGCTCACAATAGCATAAAAAAAGAATTAAGGCCATTTACTGTGACTTAAAGGAATAGTTCAGCTACAAAAAGAAAACGTTGTCACTATTTACTCTTCAGTAATTTATAAATTATGAATTAAGTGTTGATTGTTTTTTTTTCATGTATTTACAGTGAATGATAATAGGAGATTTTGAGATTAAAAAACAATACAATAATGTGATCAAAAAAAGTAGTTTATATAACTCACATGCTGAGGATATTTTTCTTTTTAAACAATTGAATGCATATTTAAAATGTCTTAATTTCTTCATTTTTAACGTCAAGGTTTTATTTAGCATTTAAAGCTTCTCGTTCGTTGATATCTGCTGATTTTTAAGGACTTCTCATTACAAGTTCAGAAAGATGGTTAGCACATGCCACTAAGCAATATCATGATTTTGGTTTTAGTTACAGCCATTGAAGTTATCTTTATAAGACTAGGAATAAAACATGAGGCTGAATTGTTAATAACTGAATTGTGTAGTTTCATTTCAGAAGAAAGAGGTCCCATCTGTGGCGAAGAATGTGATTTTACTGCGGGGGGTTTTTTTTTAGGACGTCTATAAGGTGTATATTTTGTCACATGTGTTTCATTAGTCCATGTGTGCATGCGTATGCATCTGTTTGTGTGTAAAAAGACTTGGGCGGACAGGAGGGTGAGGCATAAATTCCAGGACACCTGACAGTGACATGCAGAAGAAACATCTCAGAGGCGATGGACGCTGCGTGAGCGCTTTTTCCGTTTTCACTGGCATGCTACGCTAAGCACGAACAGGATGGAAATCGACCCCCACCATCTTTCATGAAAAGGTTATGAAGGATTTGGTTGGCTTAAGATCGTAAGCGCAACAGCGTTTGAGGAGGAACCAGGTTGTGTCTTCTGGAATCTTATATCCCTGAGCCAGGACGCACCCCATCAGCAAAATATATTCTGGCTTCCTTCCAATATAGCTATTGTCCACTATTAGGAAAACAAAATAATTTCTGCTGAACAATATAAAAAAAAGCACTATAAAACTCTCAAGACGACTCTCAAATCACATTTGCATGCCATGCACATAATGCCTTAATGTCCTTTCATTTTAGTTTTAGTTTCCTTTAGCTGTTAGTTTTAGTTTTTACAATTGTATTTTTATAATTTCATTTTTATTCTTATTTTATTTGGAGTATTTTTGAACCAGAGTGGGCCATAACTAAAACTAAACAGAAATAAATAAAAATATAAAGTAAATATAAAAGAATACATTTCTTACATACAGCTCCTTTTAATACAAACTGTAATAGTATCTCAATACCAAAACAACACTGCCTTACACATAATGCATTTTTTGTTTTTGCATTGAACTCCTTTTCATTTGTTTTTGTTTTTTATGTAAAAGTGTGTTAGAGAGAAAGGTTTGACACACTTTTGCAGTATCTCGCACGACACATCTAAAAAACGCGGCACTCAAAACTGAAAGGAAATTTAAAAAGCATCTCTAAACCTTACTTACTATTATCATATTAGGAAAACAGGACCATTTATGTGAAACAACACTTGCAGTTCTGCAGTTATTTTTTAAACGTGCTTATTTTTCAGTGCAGGCCAAAAGGCTTATCCTAATTACTTTATAGGAAAAAGTTGTAGTGAAAGCAGACACTCGGTCCGAAGGGGCCTCCGGCAGGTGTTTCAGTTTAAAACTTCAGACAGAACAATAGTATAGGATGTTTTACCCAGACAAAAGGATCTTGCATGAGGAATGGTATTTCCTCTGCTTTTCAAGGCTGGAATCAATTTAACAACTAGTACATTCAGGACGCACCCCTCACCCCCAACACTGCTCCCCCTGTTGGCTCTGAGGAAATCCCAACCGGCACGTTTCCTCCACCTTTGCCCTGTATTCTAGGAATCCCCTAGAAGTCCAGTCCCAGCTGGTGTCTCCCTTGAGATGAGGTTTTCATTTCCTTCTGAGGGCAGATGTTTGTGGTCACAGAACATCAGGCAGAATAGGAGAGCATTTTTTTGGTGTATAGGGTTCGCAAGGTCAGCTGTCTCTGGACCAACGCTGTACTGTTCCAATGAGACTCTTGCCGATTGGAGAAATAGATCTTCTGTCATCGGGTTTGTTTTGCATATTGTATTCCAAACCCATACGATTTTATTTCTGTTATTTTCCGTACAATGGAAATGGATAGGGTGCTTTTGTCATTCTCTAGTGTTTCACATCTTTTGCAGCATCTCACCGTTCTAAAAACATGGTGCTTGAGTTAAAGGAGTAGCTCACTTTAAAAAAAAAGGTTGTTGATAATTTACTCACCCCCATGTCATCCAAGATATCCATGTCTTTCTTTCTTCAGTCGAAAAGAAATTAAGGTTTTTGATGAAACAGAATTTCTCCATATAATGGACTTCAATGGGAACCAAACGGTTCAAGGTCCAAAAGACAGTTTCAGTGCAAACTGCAGACTGTTCAAAGGGCTTTAAACGATTCCAGACGATGAATAAGGGTCTTATCAAGCGAAACGATCGCTCATTTAAAAAAAATAACAAAGTTTAAGTTTTATAAGCACAAATGCTCGCCTTGCTCTGTTCTGTGATGCGCATTTGTGACTCTCCTGTTCGAACTCGTTTATCAAATTGAACAAATCTTTTCTCGAGTCAATTCGTTCGTTGTAACTGGATGTCGTTCGCAGTGGATGCGATTATCGAACCAAATGACACGAAAAAGATTCGTTCATTTTGAGAAACGAGTTCGAAAAGGAGAGAGATACATGGACTACAACTTTGTGCCAATGAGATTTCATCCTTGTGACCCAGCACAATGCAACAGAACGCAGTGGATGCGCTTGTTGGTTTATCATGTCACATCTGGTTAGGACACAGTGTAAACCTGCACAGGAAATGGAGCGAACAGAACGCAGGAAGACTGGCTAGTGGAACAATCACGATGACATCAAGAGTTTAATGAGCAACAGAAGGACCGTGTGTTGCTTTCTTAAGAGGAACGTGATATTTGAAACCAGGTCCTGGCCATTCGTCAGAGCAGAACTGGTGCATGCTGGAGCTCCATGTGTTTCTCAAGGACATTTAGGTGACCCCTTCTGATCAGATCACATCTACACAAGGCGGTCCATGTCCATATGTGAACATACTCTTAAAGGGATAGTTCACCCAAAAATGAAAATTCTGTCAGTATATACTCCCCCTCATGTTGTTCCAACCCTGTAAGACCTTCGTTCATCTTCGGATCACAAATTAAGATATTTTTGATGAAATCTGAGAGCTGGATCACTCATCATACTAGTCCATAGGCTTCTTGAGGGATTGAAACTTGCCGGCCTCGAAAAGTTATTAAAGACATCGTTAAAATAGTCTGAGTGATTACAGTGACTCAATCTTAAGTTTATCAAGCGACGAGAACACTTTTTGTGCGCAAAAACAAACAAAAATAACGACTTTATTTTAACTATTCACTTCCTTCTTTATGAGCCTCTAGTCAGTTAACGTAAAGTGATAGCGTAGAGCTGGTCATGTGTGTGATACGTGTGACGTACAATAACAGAAGCTTACGTTATTAAACTAGTAACCTGACTCGAGGCAGAGAGAGAAGTAAATGAATGAAACTTTCGTCCGTCGGGTTCGATTTTCTGCGTTTTTCGCATCCGTAGCAAGCCGTTTGAATGGTGTTTTGACAATTCAGAGCCACTGAATCACGAAAACGAAAAAACGCATATGAAAATTTCAGACTCCGTATGCAATGGCCTAGTTTTTGAGCATTGGTGTTTTTTTGTTTGTTTGTTTAGTTTTTTATAGTTGCCTCGTATTTTCACGTGTTCAGGTTTAGGTTGCAATGGATTGTTTTGTCAGGGCTCAGTGCATCAGACTAAATGGATATTTCATAAGTACATTTATTTAATAGTTTTCTATACACACTGGCCAAATGCCTAATGTAACCCATTTACCACAAGAGCTTCTCTGGACGTGTCTGGCTCTATCCTTTGTGTGTGTGTGTGTGTCAGTGGTACTAAAGCTTTCCAAAGGAAAATGTGTACTGAGATTTTATTTTATTATGATGTCTGCAATGTTGCTCAAGCTCTCTCTTTTACACTTCTTTTTAAGCAATCCCACTGTTATGTGTGAGGATTTCTTTGCCCTTACTCCCCATTTCTCCTCTTTCCTTTGTTCTTTAATTCTCTCTCCCCTTCTTGTACTCCCCATTCCTTTTATGCTATTTGTTCTCTCTCTTTTTCTCTCTCCCACTCATCTTCTCTTCTGATATCTTCGTTTTTTTGGGGGTTTTTTTGTACTGACCATCTCTTTATCTCAGCCTCTTTTCATCTGTCTCAATTTCTATCAGGCAAAGATCTCTCTCTAAATTGGTAATCGTCCTCTATCTCTCTCAGGAGATAGCTGGCATCTCTTCTCTATGTGATCAATGACTGGTGATGTTCTGGCTGTTTCTGTCAAAATTATCCCTCTGATGCACCAATTTTTTTTCTTTGTCTTGTCCTGAATGACACCTTCATCTTTTACTCTCAATTTATATATTTATATATACACATTCGGTAACACTTTACAATAAGGTTCATTAGTTAACATTAGTAAATGCATTAACTAACATGAACTAACGATGAGCAATGCATTAGTTACAGTGTTTATTAATCTTTGTTAATGTTAGTTAATACAAATACAGCTGTTCATTGTGCGTTCATGTTACAGTAGTTCACAGTCCATTAACTAATGTTAACTAATACAACCTTTGATTTTAATAATGTATTAGTAAATGTTGGAATTAATATTAACTAAGATTAATAAATGATGATGAAGTATTGTTCACATATTGTACATGTTAACTAATGTAGTTAACTAATGTTAACTAATGAACCTTATTGTAAAGTGTTACCACACATTCTTTAGGGCGGTCAATAGGCACACATTTATTGTGAAATAAAACCAATTAAAAGCCTAAATTCTATCTGTCCATCATATAAAGTGATCGAGTCTCTTTATGAACTTTTTGAAGCGTCAAAGTGCCAGTTGTGTATCTGTCAATGGAGGGACAAAAAACTCATGATTAGTGAGATTAGGACTAATGATGAGTGATTAAGGACAGAATTGAATGATTTAGCTAGAACAGATGTTTGCCCTCTAGTTGCACTTTTCTCTCTTGTCTCTCTTTCACATAGTCTAGATTTAAGTGCAGTTACCCCATGGGCACGGTTGCTGCACAAACATCATGACTGATATCCTTGTGTGGCATCACAACAGACACACTCTCCTCTGTTCCGTGTCGTCAAAGCCTGTACTATCCAATCACGAGGTCCACACAAACATTGCAACATCATGTTCAGCCACACAGCTCTCATTCAAAACCCTTTTCAATCCATCACACTGTTGAAGCTTGCATGAGGGTTTTGTGTTCTCGGGGGTTACAGCACACAGGATCCATTTAGACCTGCTGAAACGCATGTCAGTAAACCTCTCCAACCTGCAGACAGAGGTTCTGTGGGGACCAGGAGACCTGACAGGGGGAATTGAAGTTTATTTCGCATGTAGAGTTGGGCTGGGTGGGACCAGACCGGGCAGGAAGTCAATCAGCCCTGCCTGATATTTGGTTTATTTACACAATGGGCAAACCGAGGGATGGAGTTAAAGAAACGTGAGCGGTGGAAGAAAGGAAAAGGAAGAGCACATGCACTCTAAAAATTGCTGGGTTGTTTTAACCCAACTTTGGGTCAAATATGGACAAACCCAGCCATTGGGTCATTTTTTTTATTACATTTTAACCCAACGTTTTGGTTTGTCCATATTTGACCCAAAGATGGGTTAAAGCAACCTAGCATTTTTTGAGTGTACTGTTGGTTTGGGGCAGATATGATCTGAACCATAAAATGCTAATTCTGTTATTATCCTTTTGATCTTTTTTATTGTATAAAAAGAAGGATTGAACATTTGGCTAAATTTCTTTTGTGTTAAATTCAAATAAAATTTTCGAAGTTGTAAATAAAACAGATTGTTTTACAAGAAAATGCTGGTTCAAAATTTCATGTTTCATGTATTGTGGTTGAAAATGAGAATCGGGTTGATGTCAGAAACCAACATACGTCGGCTTCGACACTGTAAAAAGTAAGTAAGTAAGTAAGTTCATTGAACTGGAAAAAGTGAGTTAATACAATGAAGGAGATTAATTTAACCATCAGAAACTCAAAATGATATGTTATCTGAACTAAATAAATTATTTAAGTTGATTTGACAAAAGAAAAAATGTTATGATTACTACACTGTAAAAAAATATTGTTGGTTTAACTTAAAGTAAGTAACCTGGGTTGCCTTAAAATTTTAAGTTGATTGAACTGGAAAAAGTGAGTTAATACAATGAAGGAGATTAATTTAACCATCAGAAACTCAAAATAATAAGTTCTCAACTAAATGAAATAATTTGATTTGACAAAAGAAAATACACATTGGGTTCTGACGTCAACCCGACTTTCATTTCCAACCAAAATCATCCAGTGACTTTTCTACTCAAGGACCTTGACAGAAATTTAGTGGAGTAAAAAGTATGTTATGTAATGACATTAAAGCAAAAAGTTTCCAGAAAAAATAATACTCAAGTAAAGTACAGATACTGTAAAAATGTACTTAAGTACAATACTCAAGTAAATGTGCTTTGTTACTCTCCACCTCTGACCTTAAAGGTGTATTGCGCAATATTTCATAATAGTTAAAAATAAAAAAATTTCTAACCCATACATGCTTAAGGTTAACCTTCGGTTAAAGGTTAAACAATTGCCTGATGGGCTGAATGAGCCCTTCTCTGATCACTGCGATTGCCTCTATAATCCTTTACAGTAAAATTAATAATAGGGATTTGGGACGGATTTTGAGACGTCATGCGCGTTCACGCTCACCTGGCTATGTCTGGCGGGTTTGTGTATTCGCCGCCATTCTCCGTATCAGCGAAGAAAACTTGAGAGACAAAATTTTAGTCAACTTTCGACAAAAGTAGAAGATGGATTCAAAGAGCTTGTAGTTCATTCCAAACCCCAATGCAAACTCCACGTAAAACAAAGAAAATAAAACTTTTGTCTAGTGCCAGGCGTCAGAATAAGACGAGAGTCAACATCGGGAAGCTTTCAACAAACGGAGAGATCTCCGGTCTGCTCTACGGCTCAAAAGGGATCCTATACAAAGTAATGACTTATATTGTTCATGAACGTGTTTCCATAATAATACAATCATAAGTGATACAGTAAACACATAAAACAGTTCAACATGGAGATAGATGGAAAAAAAGCAAAGTTTTCTACTACCCCTGTTTTCCCCTCACACATACAGTAAGTGTGTAATTTACTCAAATGCCTTTCCTTTCATATATTTAAAATGACTTGCAGATTTATAACTTTATTACCTCTGAAGACATTATGACTATAACAAAAGATATGAGCGGCTGATGGTCCTTTGGTTATGAACAGCTCGTGCAAGCGTATGCGTGTGCTCCATGAGCGTGCACACCTCTAGTTGCAGTTTCGCTCATCGCCAGAGGGGGCATAGTTCTGCAAAAACTCATAGACTTGCGCAATGCACCTTTAAGGTACTACTATGAACCTTTTTGTGGTAAAAAGGTACAAAGATGTCCTTTTATGCAGTGGAAAGCTGTTGTACCTCAAAACGTACAATTTGCACACCTTTTTTTCTGTGTGTATTTGCAGTTTTTTGTAAATAATGTAGAAATTTACTAAAAATTTAAAGGTGTAAATGAATTCCACATTTTTTTTTTTTTTGCAGTGCAGGTTTGGAATGATATGAGGGTTGATGAAATAATTAAATATTTTTGGTGAACTATCCCTTTAAGACAAAGGTAAACCTGCACTTAAACTGCAGCATGCACTCAGTCATATCAAAAAATGAACCACTATCAGAAGAGTATTTACACACGGCTCCAAATAAACCACAGGGCATTCTGTCTGATACCTCGCTGAGCTGGTCTGGCCCCGGAGGAATTCAATTATCCCGTACTTTGCCATATACCACTTTTTTGAGTCAACTACATGAGTGGAAATGGTGCATCATTTACTTCGATATGAGTATGCTGACTGCATTTTGTTATTTGCTGGCTGTAATTGATTAGTAGAGGAGAAGCACATTCAGAGAAAATGATCCAACTTCAGACTTCAGCTGTCAGACACCTAATTTCGATATATGTCATGCAAACCAGGGCACAATTTCTTCATCAAGACCTTTTGATGCCCTGTAAACTGCTAACCCCGACTTGTTTTGAATGCAGGCCTCTAATGCTTTCTATGTTTTGTTGTTGTCATGAACAAACAAAATTGCAGAAGATTGTTAACCAACTTGGGCTCCATAGCTGCCAGTCAGTAGATCACGCACAGAAGTTTCCACTACCATCGACTCTTTTATGGGATCGCGCTCTCACGCTAATTTGCCCTGTTTAGTAAACCAGGTTATACAGGGCCAAGATTTCAGACCAATCAGATTAGAGTGGGTGGGACTACCCAGCGTACAGTAACGTGACAGCAATAATCTAAGCATCTAAGGATGACTAGGAAATAAACAGCCGTGATGAATTGCTTCTTGTTTTATTGCATTGACACATGGTGTAACTCAGCCATTGAAACAAATAAATAATAGTTGTAGATACAAGTTTCCTTTTTAGATACTTTGTTTTGTATTAATGAGACCTTTATTGATTCAGGTAAATTGTAGGAGGTTTGGTTTGTTTTAATGCCTTTTAGCTAAAGCGTTGCAGACATTGGCTTCTCTACCCTCACTCTCTCTTTGAACATCATCCAGAGATGCTGCATTAAGGGTTTGTTCCTGTAAGACGCTCTAGGTCTCTAAATCAGACCTCTCACTCGCCGTCTCTGCACTAACGGCCGGCCAAGCCAAGACTCTCTTTGGCAGCGTCCTCGCTTTTTTTTTTCTCCATTACTTTAATTGCCTTTAACCTATAATCAATGTTCATACAGTGAGGGAAAGAACGAAGCATTTCTGTGTCAGTCACTCTGATTAAATTTAGTCCCAGCCGCTTCGACATGCACAATAGCGTTCTCTGGATGTCTTTCAAAAGTTTCTTTACACGTTGAATGAGCAAGTTATTGGAGATGCAGTGTCATTGTTCAGCTATCGTTCATCCGCTTAAGAAGATGTATCTGTCATTTTGTTCTTGTCTGTCTTTTGGATGTTATTTATAATGTTGGGGAAGCAACTTTGTAGCCTGCCAGGATACAAGTAATTATGTAAAGAGCTTAACTACAGTCATAACACTTCAAAAGTTTGGGGTCAAGATATATTTTTTTGAAAGAAATTAATACTTTTATTCAGCAAAGATGCATGTGGGATGTATTTAAAAATTTCATCCCACAAAGATAAATCAGCATATTAGAAAAAAATGTCATGATTTCATTTTAGAATGATTTCTGTGACACTGAAGACTGGAGTGACGATGCTGAAAACGTAGCTTTGCCGTCACAGGAATAACATTAAAAAAAATATTCAAATTGAAAAGTTATTTTAAGTTGTAAAATATATCACAGTATTACTGTATTTTTGTTTATCGAATAAATGCAGCTTTGGTGAGCATAAGAGACGTCTTTCAAAAAGTCTTACCAACCCAAACTTTTGAACGGTAGTGTATATTCCTAGTTTTCATAATCGTAATAATTATAATATATATATATATGAGCACGAAGACCATTTAGAATGAAAGATTGTTTAGAACTAAACAGTGTTTGTTCACGTTACACCGTTACTTGTTGGAAAAGTAGATTGTTACTGGAAAAAGGTTGTTAGAGAAAAAGTATTTTCAAGATTATCTACTCCAACACTACTGATAAATATAGAGAAGTTAGTTGAATTGCTACTTTTAGTTAGTTATTTATAGAGCCCGACCGATAAAGGATTTTGAAGGCCAATACCGATACAAATATTTGTTGGTTTTAAAGGGTTAGTTCACCCAAAAATGAAAATTAAGTCATTAATTACTCACCCCCATGCTGTACCAACCCCGTAAGACCTTCGTTCGTCTTCGGAACACAAATGAAGATATTTTTGATTAAATTTGAGAGCTGTATAACTACCACATTGGCTGCCTAAGGGACTGCCTCTTGACGGCCCAGAAAGTCAATGAAGAAAATGTTTAAATATCCCAAGTGACTACCGTGGCTCAACTATATGTTTATCAAGCGACGCGAATACTTTTTGTGCGAAAAAACAAACAAAAATAACGAGTTTATTCGACTATTTCTTTTCTTCCTTGTAGGCCAGAACGAGACTTCCTTATAGATTTCCACGACGCATGCGCGAGAATTGCGATCTGCTCACACCAGCTTACACTACTTCAGATCGCAATTCTCGCGCATGCGTCGTGGAAATCTATAAGGAAGTCTCGTTCTGGCCTACAAGGAAGAAAAGAAATAGTCGAATAAACTCGTTATTTTTGTTTGTTTTTTCGCACAAAAAGTATTCTCGTCGCTTGATAAACATATAGTTGAGCCACGGTAGTCACTTGGGATATTTAAACATTTTCTTCATTGACTTTCTGGGCCGTCAAGAGGCAGTCCCTTAGGCAGCCAATGTGGTAGTTATACAGCTCTCAAATTTAATCAAATATCTTCATTTGTGTTCCGAAGACGAACGAAGGTCTTACGGGGTTGGTACAGCATGGGGGTGAGTAATTAATGACTTAATTTTCATTTTTGGGTGAACTAACCCTTTAAAATCCGATATTCCGATATATCGGTCGATATTTTTATTTTTTATTTATTTTTTTATTTCAGAAACGTGCAACAAAACATTAACAGATTTCCCTAACATCCCCATCAGTTTTTATAATTGTTATTCAAACAATGTATGCCTCGTGACCAACTCAACGAGTGTTGCCAACAGGGACGGTGTAGAGTGCCCTCTGGTGACAAACTATACAACTCCAACACTCATGACATGGTTGAAGCGTGTTTCGTCCATTTTTTTTAATATTCATTTATCGGCCATTATAAGTGCCGATACCGATAGTTTGGAAAATCCATAATATCGGCCGATAATATCGGCCTGCCGATAAATCGGTCTGGCTCTAGTTATTTCCCAACACTGTTTATAGATTATAAGAGAAAGCAATGAGGCCTCACTCCTGAATTCACTGTCAGCTTGCGCAACAGAAGAAACAGCCAGTGGAACAGAGAGAGAGAGAGAGTTATGAGCTCAGAGTTAGAGACGAAATGCTCACGCAGTGCCTTCCATCTGGACTGCTTGGTCAGGACCGGTCTGATGCCCAATGAAGGTGAGAAAACATAGTCTGTGTCTTTCCAAAGAGTCAGCAAACATGCATTCACACACAAACACGCGTGCATCTGAGGCAAGACTCTCCAGGTAATACTTCAAACAAGATGTCTAAAACTCAAATACTGATTCCAATGACCTTTGGCCATGTTGCATCTGACTAAATCCGGTTCCTCATCCTGAGGCCGCTGGGATGTGTACGTGCCAAGTGGATCTGAATGAAACCTCAGCTCAGACTCTTGGTTTGGCACGGCAGTTCTCTGTCTTGTATGTCGCATGAACCAAAAAAAAAAAAAAAAAACTGCACAAAAAAAAAACAACTGTTATTTTTTACAGATGAATAATCAGTGTTGGGCTGTTACTGTAAATAACTACACTAACAGTGGCAATTCTACCGATTACAAAAAGGGAATTTCTATCAAAATGCTAATTGTCTTATACGTCACACTGCATTGCACAAACTTTATAGCCCAAATTACATAAAACGCGCTCTCCTAAAATGGCATCACCTCTCATATGTTGCACTGGTCCCAGTTCATTTTAATGAATTAGTTTGTCCTATACTAACTTTTTTTTCAGAAAATGATTCTGATTCATAGATGTTTTTTTTTTTTGGTGAAATATTTATCATACGAATATTGTCTAAAATAATAATATTGTCTAGTTTCTTTGTTGTGTTTAGTGTAAATAAATAAGGTTTGGAGTCAGTAAGTGTATCATCAGGCTGCATTTGTTTGATCAAAATTTACTAAAAACAGTAATATTGTAAAATATTATTACTATTTAAAATAATGTTTTTCTATTTTGATATATTTAAAAAAAAAAAAATTTCCCGTGATACAAAGCTGAATTTTCAGCATAATTTCTCCAGTCTTGAGAGTCACATGATCCTTCAGACATTTCTTCTGATTTGCTGCTCAAAAAACATTCCTTATTAATATAAGTTTTGAAAACGGTTGTGCTGCTTAATATTTTTGTGGAAACTATAATGTGTTTTTTTAATATAGACACTAAATGACAAATTATACATAATAGTTTGTTTTTTCATAATCCACAATTATAATTTATACTTATTTAAGGCTTAAAACAGAACTTTAACAAGCTACAGGCACGACCAGAGGCACAGATATGAAGATCAAAAAAACGTGTGTGAGATAGCGGTTTGTTTAAGACTCTACTGACCCATTTTATATCAAATTGAACATCAAACTATTTATGGAGTCTTACATAAGTGTATAATCTTAGAGGTAAAAAGGGTCTAACGGTGCTGTGGGACTGAGATCAGCTTTAGAGAGATTCCAGCAACCTTCTATTGTATTTATATAGAGTGTGATAATACCCAGGCACCGAGACAAAAGCTTTCACGGGCAAAAAATTAACAGCAAATGTATGCAAATCAAACTTTAATTCATTCTCAGCTGCTAAAAGGCCAGAGCTGAAGACATAAATCAAAACTGAAACCAACAAAACGGCCCTAAACACATGCATGGACACAAAAGCATTAAATTACCCACAATGCTCGGAGGGAATGATATAGTGCCCAGTGTGTCACTCGATCACTCATCTCTAGAATAATGTCAGACGCGCCTTCTAACCCAGCGCTCGCTCTCTGTATCTGTCTTTGTCATTCCCCATGCTCTTGTTTTAGCTGCACTGAAATCATTTGCATTACAGAAATAATACAGGAATGAATCTAGACACTCCAAGGGATCAATTCACAAAACAATGGTGCAACTTTTGCTCTCATTAGGAGTGTAATTTGTCATTTTTTAAAGGGGTGATGACCTCTTAGATGTCAAAAGCGCAAGGAAAATTTCATTTCTCAGTTCATCATATTATAAGAATATTCTGTAAGTTTCAGAACTGAAAACGTCCTTGTTAGTCCAATAAAAACTTTTATTGACACCAGCCCCAGCAAACGACTCGTTTTTCCAAGTGGGGAACTATGACGTCAAAGAGGATAAAACACCACCCCTGCAGAAGGAGATCGTTTCCAATACTCGCAATTCCAACTCCTGACTCGCTACAGTGGTTTTGACGAAACAAGCTGGTTTTTATACTGCCGCTCGTACCAAGAGTGTGGTGAGCTGAAACCTGCGTATGTCACAAAGTGCAGAACATCCAATAGGAAAATTCAACTGCAGTAGCCACCGTTCAACCTGACGAGGGCAGCACTAAGACGTTTTTACACCATATATTGTAGAAATAAAACACTTTATACACAAATGTCAAAAAAGTTACTCGAATCAATGACTGGTATTAATAAAGATCCATTCTTACAGATCATTAACTAAAAAAAGTTGGTTTAGGGTTTAGTTACTCTTAATACAAAATATAATAATAAAGTCAGATTAATAAAGCCAATTTAAACATTTTTAAAAACATTTTACCAACATATTTATGCTAGCTGCACTTTTAAAAGGCGTTTTCCCATTGAAGAACCATGTTTGGTTCCTCAAAGAACCTTCCAGTAAAGAGTTCAGTAGAAGGATATGTGAAATAGGCCCTATAAATGTTTTTGACAGGAATGCAATGACAGTAAAACCACTTCCTTATTCAGTTTTAGTCAGCGAGCAGAGGTCAGGGAAATAAGATTTCTGCTTGAGTCATACAGATGAAAAATCATGTTGTCACGTCTGCCTTTGCTAATACATGAGAAATCAGGCCTGTCTCACTCACGGACTGTCCAGGCAAAGTGTGATTCTGTTGAAGTTTGTGTGTGCATCTCTGAGAGGGAGAAAGAAAAAAAAAGTTTGAGGGTCTGCTTGTGTGTATCTTTATCACCTGCACTTTGCAAATGAAGTTGGCTCGGCTGCATGGCTTCAGGCTTGAATCTAATTTATGAGCTCTGCAGCAACACTTGCATTAAGAATATCAGACTCACCATTTGCTGACACTCATCACACTGGCCACTGGGCAACCGAGCCAATGTCTCCAACAGCAGTCTGTCTGGGATGCTATTGACTTAAAAGTGTGTGTCCTGTCCTGAATGTTATGTACTTCTTGCATACTGCTTACTGTGCAGTGGAGAGTGAAAAAAATAATCCTGTAAAAAGAACGGTAAACTACTGGCAGCTGTGGTTACCAGCATCATACCGTAAAAATACGGTGTGTTACTGTTTTTGAAATTAACAGCTAAACGCCGTATTGTCAGCTGCAGTATAAAACTTCACTGTGAAAAATAATCCTGTAAAAAAACGGTAAACTACTGGCAGCTGTGGTTACCAGCATCATACTGTAAAAATACGGTGTGTTACTGTTTTTGAAATTAACAGTTAAATGCCGTATTGTCAGCTACAGTATACAACTTCACTGTGAAAGATAATCCTGTAAAAAAAACGGTAAAATACTGGCAGCTGTGGTTGCCAGCATTATACCGTAAAAATACGGTGTGTTACTGTTTTTGAAATGAACAGTTAAATACTGTATTGTCAGCTACAGTATACAACTTTAACACAAAAACACTAACACACCGTATAGTAACAGTATGATGCTGGCAACCACAGCTGCCAGTAGTTTACCGCTTTTTTTACAGGATTTTTTTTTACAGTGACAGTATAAAAAGTGGACAGAGCCATATCATTGGAACTCCATTGAGACAAGTGAAGCCCATTTTTAGCGATTTTTTAGGACTTCCGTTCCTGACGCGCAGACTCAAACCGACTCAAACAGAGCTTGACGACGTAGATGTGACGTGAGCAACCCGTCTGTCTTCTAGAAATCTGAATCATCCCTTCCGAAACTCACAGAGAGGGGTAGGTCATTCGTATGAATTCATACGAATTGGCCAATTCGTAAAATATGTACGATTTAGCAAAAATCGTACTAATTCGTACGAGTGTGGTCATACGAATTTGATATTTTAGTATCCGTTTTAGACACAGTGTGCTTTGATAAACCTCTTTGAGGGGTGCCGCTCGCCTGATTTCCAAGATTAGGTGCCGATTGTGTGGCTTGGAATAATCTCCCTCTCTGAGCTGTCAAAACAATGCTGTTGTCGACATCTGATGCAAATGAGCCCACCGTCTGTGAGAGGAATTATTCCCTTGACAGAAAAATCACTCCAGATTCTGGGAATAAGCATCTCCAGCCAGGCAGCACATTCTGGGCCACGACAGTGCATCTAACTTCTGCTTAACCTTCATTTAGTCCACACAGGGCACAGCACGATTGCCTCTGAGAAATTGAATGTAAACAGCTGATAGGTGGCGGGAAACACGATCAAGGAGGAGCGAAATAGGTGAGAGCTGGAAAAGAGATGGATGACAGATATAGAGTGAAAGAGAGAGGTGGCCAGTGGGATGGCTGGTGAAGTAATGGCTCTCAGAATGTGATGTTCCATTAGCGAAAGCAGCAGAGACACTCTTAATACAGCTATCAATCAAAAGCAAAGCGAATCACGTGGTCAGAATCTCCTCTCATCGTAGCATAACAGATGAACAGAGCAGCGCATCATCGCTTGAGTCACGAGTGCTCTTATGGGACGAAAAAACAAAACAAAAAAAACATGAAAAATAGCAAGTAGTGAAGACAAAAGAAAAAAAAACAATAAAAGATACTAAAAGAGAGTATACAATAAATATAGGCTAAACTACTTTTTTCGGGTCATTAAATATTTTTTTAAATAAATCTCTGTAACACTTAATTTTACGACTAGTCGACTACCTATATATATATATATATATATATATATATTTATAAATGTTTAATTTTCAACCCACAGATGTCAAAATTACCCTTTTATAACTTTTATGAATCTCCTTTGATGCATTCCTTCATGTTTTTTTTGGTTTGTTTGTTTGGTTCTTTTTTTTTCTTTTTTTTTGTCAAAGATGCCCCAGTGGTCCCAGACTTTAATAAAAGCTAAGGAAACATCAGTGCTTATCTGAGGATCAAAGAAGCTAACCTGACATCAGTTCTGATAATTCAATGATCCAAGACATTGTGCATCTGTATCTGGATGAGGTCATTTTTGGGACCTGCTGTCAGACATAATCATACCTGTGATTCTTTGTCCTGAAATAGGCATGAACTAACCCTTAAGGCATAACAAAGAGTGGTCTGTGCCTGCTATTTCGTCAGCCAACTCTGACCTTTACTGCATCAATATTACTTAATATCAGCATGGCTATTGTTGCTACGGAGATGGCACAAGACTGACCCGCCTCCATCTGCCTTAATGAGGCACCGGAAATTTCACAGCTCGAATAGATCAGCCTGTCTCAATGACAAGCAGAACTAACACACAGACAGAGATGAATCTCATCAGACATGTCAAGAACATTTCCATGTACTATTTTAACCCCAAATCAAAAGAAAGAATACCTTGTTTTATATTATCACATTATTTCCATGTCAATGACTGTTGTTCATTATTTTCATGATATTTATTTTGCTGCTTCTATCAGGAATATACTGATAGTGAAAAACTGGTAAATTCAGATAATTTGTAATTTTTTCAATATTGCTTTATTTCCCAAAATTTCCTTATTTCCTTCCTTCCTTCCATCCATCCATCCTTCCCTCTTTCCATCCATTCATCCTTCCATCCTTCCTTCCTTCCTTCCTTCCATCCATTCATTCATCCTTCCCTCCATCCATCCATCCTTCCCTCTATCCATCCATCCATCCCTCCTTCCCTCCCTCCTTCCTTCCTTCCTTCCCTCCATCCATCCTTCCTTCCATCCATCCTTCCTTCCTTCCTTCCTTCCTTCCTTCCTTCCTTCCTTCCTTCCTTCCTTCCTTCCTTCCTTCCATCCATCCTTCCTTACATCCTTGAATCCATCCTTCCCTCCTTCCATCCTTCCATCCATCCTTCCCTCCTTCCTTCCTTCCTTCCATCCATCCATCCATCCATCCATCCTTCCTTCCTTCCTTCCATCCATCCTTCCATCCATCCTTCCTTACTTCCATCCATTGATCCATCCTTCCTTCCATCCTTCCCTCCATCCATCCATCCTTCCTTCCTTCCTTCCTTCCTTCCTTCCATCCTTCCCTCCATCCATCCATCCTTCCTTCCTTCCATCCATCCTTCCCTACTTCCATCCATTGATCCATCCTTCCCTCCTTTCTTCCATCCATCCATCCATCCCTCCCTCCCTCCATCCATCCATCCATCCATCCCTCCCTCCATCCTTCCTTCCATCCATCCATCCATAATTTCCTCCTTCCTTCCTTCCATCCATCCTTCCCTCCTTCCATCCATCCATCCATCCATCCATCCATCCTTCCCTCCTTCCATCCATCCATCCATCCATCCATCCCTCCCTCCATCCTTCCTTCCTTCCATCCATCCATCCATAATTTCCTCCTTCCTTCCATCCATCCATCCATCCATCCATCCTTCCCTCCTTCCATCCATCCATCCATAATTTCCTCCTTCCTTCCTTCCATCCTTCCATCCATCCTTCCTTCCTTCCCTCCTTCCATCCATCCATCCTTCCTTCCATCCATCCTTCCCTCCTTCCATACTTCCATCCATCCATCCTTCCTTCCTCCCTTCCATCCTTCCCTCCATCCATCCTTCCCTCCTTCCATACTTCCATCCATCCATCCTTCCCTCCTTCCTTCCTTCCATCCATCCATCCTTCCATCCTTCCTTCCATCCATCCATCCATCCATCCATCCATCCTTCCTTCCTTCCATCCATCCATCCATCTTTCCTTCCATCCGTCCCTCCATCCATCCATCCATCCTTCCATCCATCCATCCATCCATCCTTCCATCCATCCTTCCATCCATCAATCCATCCATCCATCCTTCCATCCATCCATCCATCCATCCATCCATCCATCCATCCATCCATCCTTCCCTCCTTCCCTCCTTCCTTCCTTCCCTCCTTCCTTCCTTCCTTCCATCCTTCCCTCCTTCCTTCCATCCATCCATTCATCCAGCTTCCCTCCCTCCCTTCCTTCCTTCCATCTTTTTTATTATTGTTTAAGTGTTAAAAGTAAATGTAGCCATCTCAACATTTTAATGCACAGTATAAAAACCGTATATGTATTTTGCATTTTTTTAAAGATTATATTAATCAGTGTTAAATGACAGCAAGGTAACCTGAATAAAAAATAGGGGATTTGTAAAATAGTGTAAATCCCTAATCATTGCATTACTGTCATTTTCCCGTCTTTTCAGCAGGATACCCATCAAGATCATTCATCTGTGGCCTTTTCTATAAACAGACACACCAGTTTACCAACAAAGGTTCTCATAGCTGACGTTTTCTTGTAATCGACCCTAATTGCCAAGCATAAATCCCCCAGCATGCATTCAATTTACATCTACATGGCTCCATGATCATATCTCCTGACAGAGATCAATTTGTTTCTCAATGTCACGCACGCAATCAATCTCAATTGTCAATCAAACTGAAGAAAGCTACCTGTGACAAATGTTTATGTTTTTATGCAGTAACAGAAATAGAGATGAGGTCAAATTACTCAGCCAGTGATTGACAGCTTCCTCCCTCACCTCAGCTCCTCTAACAGCGCCGCCTCCCAAGTGTTAGAGCGCTTTCATCTGATTCATCTCACTGACACTGCATCTCAGCTGATGTGATCAGCGTTGCAGGGAACTGTGGCTATGACTCATGGGGCTAAAGGTCTGTTATACAGAATCCCCTGCTGATTGCCTGGAACCAAAGCCTTCGCTAAATGACGCAAATCATCAAACATAAACACTGAGAAGGCAATAAGACTCAAATATCAGCATGCTTCATTCATTCTGCTCATCAGAAATAACAGCACTCGAATCAAATCCACCAGACGTCCATGAGAGAGTAAATCTCCTCGTGCAGAGAAACAGGAGAGATTCATTGCTATTAAAAATTCACAATCATTTTGGTTGAGTTAGTAATCATTACTTGACTTTTGAAGCACAAATGGTGCCTGTGATATATAACATTAAATTAGGCAAGCTGATCAGATGGATAAATAAATATTGAAAGAAGTTAATGAAGATAGATTTTTGACAGCTGCAAGATATTATAGTTTCATCATTCTGGCTCTTGCGCAAACTAACTCTGGCTTATTATATTGTCCTCTGGGATATTTGATTCTGATTGGTAAATTATCTTTAACCATCTCCCCGAACTTAACACTGACGAAAGAGAATATTTAAAGGTTCCCCGCTGGTTTGTTTTCTGCCAAAATTAGTGCTTGATGGTTTTACGTTTGAAAATTAACAAAATAAGACAACCATAAATATTAGTATTGTAATTTTATAGCTGTACTGTCAAATAAAATTGTTATCATCATTATTGTTATATTCTTCTTAAATACTTTACAGTGAAATATTACAATTACTATTTGGGATTGCATGTATTGCGCATGATTTTCTCATTCCCACAGATTTTGTGCTCGCACATAAATCCACCTCTCAGTACTAAATTGAGATCCTTTTCACTGCTTATTGCATCTGAACAGTAAAATACACACAAAATAATATAAAAAAAATCAGATCTTGACGAGTATTCATTGAACGTTAACAGTTGAGAAAGACAACGCATGTATAACAGTATAATGAATATGTGCGTCAGGTCTTAAAGTGACAGCAGCCTAACAAACCAGCTCCCAAATTATGAGATAATATTAAAAATATCTTTATGGCAGTTTTTCCTCATGGTATCGATGTCAAAATTGTGGCCTCACACAGCGGTTGTGTCAGGATTCCAGCTTCACTCACTCCTCCCACTCGTCCACGGTCCCCTGAGTTTTAATCACCATCGCCTGCACCTAATCAGTTCACCTCCCTATATATTCAACTCCTCTTCACACACTCATTGTCTGGTCTTGTCTCTACATGACACTACAGACTATCACACTACTTACCTGCCATTTACCCGCTACCTGAGCTCCATCCATCAATCACCTGCTAACCTTCACACGGAAGTTCAGTCTCCGAACATCAGCCTGTTCCCGGTGGCTCTCCATCCGCATCTGTAAACAAAGACTCTGGTTATCCTTCAGCTAAGTTCTATCTTCAATATCGTCTGCTTGCTTACTCACCGTATCTCTGTCTGGATCTGCAACCTGTAAATAAACACTATTTCACTTGCCACCTGTCTGACTCCTGTTCCATCCGTGACAGGTTGGGTGTTTTGAGCTGCCGTTCAGTCTGTATTTAGCACGATGAGAAATGGCTTGGGATGCCCTGAAACAATCACAGAAAAGGAGAGATATCATCATTTGAAGTCAAATACACTATTCGCTCAGCCATCTCTGAAGAAATTGGACGGGTTTTCTCTGCATTTGGTCTGTTTTGGACTGACGGTTTGAATGCATTGCTTATTGGATACTTGGACTAGTTCATACGGTTTAAAATTAACTGATCAAAATTCATATTTAGTCAAGAAACCCGCTTATTTTGCTTTTTAAAGTCCCCATGAAATCAAAATTGAACATACTCACTTTGTTTGCCTAAATTGATCGTTTTGTGGTGAACAATTCATACATGGAAGTCAATCCACACAAAAAAATTTTTTGGCTTCGTAATCTTTAATCAAATTTTGAAAATGCCCCTCCCCTCTGCATTGGAGGACCTTGCTCGATGACGTAGGCTTTGCGGTTTGGGTGTCTCCTTAACATCCATAACCACGCCCCTCCAACTGACAGCTACATTGATCATTGATTGACAGCGTGTGCGCATAGCAACACCCGAACAACCACCTAGAACACCTTCACAACTGCACAGCAACACCCTTAGTAACCTTAGTAACCACATAACTACACCCAAACCATCACAAGCAACATTTTAGCATTGTGTTTGTGGGTTTTGCACAGACAAGCCCTGCTTACTTTTTCTTGGAAAAATGTAATAGCTGTTTCCTTTTGTGCTTGTGACGATGTAGAGTTGCCATTGAGATTCAGAATCTCCATTTTCCAGGTGAGCAACTGTTGAGATGTGAAACTAAGAGACAGAGGTCAGGATTATGTAACACAGCCTTGTAAAGATGGCTTGCACAACCTTTAGCTTTTTTCACACGGTTACGAGTGAATGTGGGTAGGACCAGAGAGGCTTTTCTAAATGTGACTGTGCTGAATGATGTGGGGATGCCTCCCACATGGTCATTGGGGAATACGGAAGGTTCCATCTCCACGCAAGTGGGTGGGTGTACTGTAGTTGGTAGGACAGAGGACCAGAGGATGCCAGTATCCAGGGACTCTACTATACCAATAAAACTCACACAGCAAATGCCAGCTTACACAGTCAAGCATAAACAAATGCACCACGCACCTCTCAAATTAGCAAAGTAGCTGAGCAGAAAAACAACAAGAAAGGAACTTGTGCCCCTTTCCTGTCTTTTCTAATCTTCCAAATCTAATCTGTTGAACACTTTAGGGATGCTTGTATGTGCTTAAAACTGTGATTTATTAAGTAAACATTTACAAGTTTAGAGAGACTCGACGCTTACATACTATGGCAGCATTTGGATCATCACCTGACTTTACCTCACGCAGCAGTAGAACTCTTCAATTCGCAATTATTGTCAACAGTGCTTCCCATTTTGCCACTATATGCGGTAATTAGCATACGTGAAATAATCCATTTCTAACTACACTACTATTTTAGTCCTGTGTGTCGAAAATGCCTTGTTGATGCTAGAGGTCAGAGGAGAATGGGCCGACTGATTCAAACTGATAGAAGAGCAACTTTGAATGAAATAACCACTCGTTACAACCGAGGTATTCAGCAAAGCATTTGTGAAGCCACAACATGTACATCCTTGAGGCGGATGGGCTACAACAGCAGAAGACCCCACCGGGTACCACTCATCTCCACTACAAATAGGAAAAAGAGGCTACAATTTGCAAGAGCTCACCAAAATTGGACAGTTGAAGACTGGAAAAATGTTGCCTGGTCTGATGAGTCTCGATTTCTGTTCGACATTCTGATGGTAAAGTTAGAATTTGGCGCAAACAGAATGAGATCATGGATCCATCATGCCTTGTTACCACTGTGCAGGCTGGTGGTGGTGGTGTAATGGTGTGGGGGATGTTTTCTTGGCACACTTTAGGCCACTTAGTGCCAATTGGGCATCGTTTAAATGCCACGGCCAACCTGAGCATTGTTACGGACCAAGTCCATCCCTTTATGGCCACCATGAACCCATCCTCTGATGGCTACTTCCAGCAGGATAATGCACCATGTCACAAAGCTCGAATCATTTCAAATTGGTTTCTTGAACATGTCAATGAGTTCACTGTACTAAAATGGCCCCCACAGTCACCAGATCTCAACCCAATAGAGCATCTTTGGGATGTGGTGGAACGGGAGCTTCATGCCCTGGATGTGCATCCCATAAATCTCCATCAACTGCAAGATGCTATCCTATAAATATGGGCCAACATTTCTAAAGAATGCTTTCAGCACCTTGTTGAATCAATGCCACGTTGAATTAAGACAGTTCTGAAGGCGAAAGTGGGTCAAACAAAGTATTAGTATAGTGTTCCTAGTAATCATTTAGGTCAGTGTACATATACAATAATCAGAATTTATAAAAAAAAAATGATGTATTCATGTATAAATTATAAAATTAGATGGCTTCACATGTCAATATTAAAAGCCAGACTATATGACATTCAGGTTGCATCACTGTCTGGATTCTGCTCTCTGCACTTTCAAACCAGACTGAACTCACAGCATTAGATTATCAATAATAGAGCACAACGGAAAAGGATTCTTGTCGTGATATATTCCGATATAAAGATAGTAAAGAGCAGAGTGGGGGAGAGTGACTTATCCTGAAGTAAAGAGAGTGAGGGAGTGATATATCCTGAAATGAAAATGACTTGAGGGAGTGAAATAGCTTAAAATAAAGAAAGAGAAGGAAGCAATATATCTCAAACTAAACAACCAAGTCATTTGCACTATAAAAATGTTGCTCATTATGCTTTGCCAGGTAATTCGATGAGGATGGTTTTCTAAACTCAGACAGACGGAACGTGAGGGAGGAGAAGAACGACTGAATGATGGAGGGGAAGTTGTCTGTGTGTCTGGTGTGAGTGCGTGTAAAGGGAATTTTGTTGAACCACACTATGATGATGTGTGTGTGTCTTTGAGTGCATTTCATCGCTAATGGAGAGTGTACTGGCCTGAGGGTTGACCGTTTTGTTTTCTAGTATTTGGAGAGATAAAAAAAAAACATGCTCATATATACTGTATATACATATGCACATATGAATCATCACATGAACATCATCACAATGCTGTAATATTCTCTGAGCCCTACATTGGAAGCTTTATTGGTTATACTGAATTTTTGATCGCTGTTGAGTTTGTTTAAATCAGCATGGAGTTTTAACATCTACTCTCGTGTAATGGCGATCATATTTCCTTCATGCACTGTTTATGTAAAATTCCTTCTGTCTTTTTTGTGAATTGAAAAATGACTACGAAATTACAAAAAAAAAAAATTTCTATTTACTTTTTTGCGTCATTTCTAAATTTTCCCAGTAAAGATTTGACCGGCAATAAAACGGTAAAACGGTAAAGCTATTGTGATTGCTAAGCATCAATATGACTTTTAAACCTTCCTTTGGCAGTCTCAATTCATCATCATTTCTGGCAGCTTGAGGACGCACTGATATCTGAACATTTGGCCTTTCTTGTGCTGTTCAGAAGTATGTCATACAGAACTGTGAATGATTCACATTGAAAACACAGATGGTGCTTGCTGGCTCTTTTTTTTTTCCTGCTTCCCAACAACACACAGTCCAAGTTTCCTTTTATGACTGTGATATTTTTCGTCAGTGCCAGCTAAAGAACCAAACAACACATTTCTAGTGCCAGTTTTGACCGGTTTTGGGATGGTGCGCCCAGTGAACGGGCCAGAAAGGAACTGCTATTTCAGAGCTGCACCGAATATGAGAGAAATCTGCAAGATAAATCAAGACAGAACTGCAGCCTCTTTCCCAGTGAAAATCCCCTTTCTAACGCCAGAGATACACGGGTAAGGCCCCACCACTAAAAAAAATAAATGTAAGAATTGTATTTACATATGTGTGTGTGTGTATACTGTGTATTGCCTCCTGATAAATTGTGTTATCTCTCACTCACTTCTTTTGCACTGCATTTTCTCCAAATGTTGACATGAATAACCAATGGTTTCATTTGTAGTGTATACATTGGTCTGTACTTTCACTAAGCTGTGTTTAGATCTGCTGCTGGTCCTGCTTGGTCTTGTTTCAGTGTTCAATGTTGCTGTATGTTTTGTGAATTAATTTGCCCTGGTTCTTTGCTCTAATGAACTGTGTTGTGCTGCCATATGCTACGAACATGTACACGCATGAAAACACACACACATTGCAGATCTCTTCCAAAGCCCGGTAGACTCGATTCACAATTGATTCTAATGCCATGCTGATTGTAATAAACATAAAATGTATTTGTATTTTATCAACATTTTCAGTATTGAATAAACAGTAACTTCAAGCTACTTAAAGCTACACAGTGTAACTATTTTAGTTTATTCTTAGCTAAAAACACTTTCAAAAATATAATATGTGCTCATTAATGTATATTTACTTCATTCAAGTAATAAAGTATTCTCGTGAGTGTATAATATGGCATTGAAAATACATACGGGTAAGGGGTTCTAATGTTGCCCCTCCATCTTGAAAGTACATTAGCCAAAGAGGGACATACCCGTTAATTCAAGCTTTTTGCGTTTACGTTTGAGTTAACACTCATGGACGAGGTCGAACTGGAAGCCATGTTAATCTTGGACTACATTGGCCACCGTAGGAGTTAAAACGAAATCGGAATTGAGAGGAACAGAAACTAATATTCACTGGATGGTCATATACCTTTTCACCACTAGATGGGGGTAAAAATCACACAGTGTAGCTTTAATCAGCATTTCTCTGAACTTATCCACCATCTTTTTTCTCTCTCTCTCAGCGCTATGCATTCTGGGATGGCACTATATAACATGACCATAAACAACATCTAACTTTTGGAAGAGCTTAAAATAAGTAATTTTTAATTACACATCGGAAGAACTTTTAACGGCATCTTTGTTCATTTCACTGAAGTTTTTAAAATGTTCCATGAAATGCCCATTTAGGGTACATTTACTCTCAAATGAATTTAGTCCAATAACTTTTAACAAAATCCATCAGGGTTATTGGCTGAGGCAGTTCTTTTAAAAGCTTTGCTGTGCACAAATTCTTCTCTGGGCTGGAAAAGGCTAAACGTCTCCATTTGCAGAGAAAATTCAAACGTAACTCCTCTTGTAGTAAACCTGCACATCCCTCTCTCCTGTCAGATACAATCCCCACTAAAAGATAACCCATCATGCATTGCATTCTCAGCCCTGATTGGAGGGTCGATCGCGGAGTTAAGCAGAGGTGAACAAAAGCAGCAGGAAACATGAATCAGTTGAGCCGTGCGGCCCTACATCTCCTGCTGTCCGTCGAGTCTCTAATCGGACACACCGCTGCTCTTCTGCTCGATAGAGTAACTGCTGAGACACCAGGCTGGTGCTGGAGATCGATCCTAGCTGGACTATACTACTCACACAAGAGTTTACTCGATCGAGGATGTGATCCAATTGGATAAGGTGGTACGTTTTATCAAAATACACAAAGGGAGGGTGATTCTTTTCCTCAGTCACTGAGAGATCAACCTTAGTTTGAGGTCACTGCACACACAGAGGCTCTTATAATCACATAAAACATTTAGCGATAAACAGGCTGTCTTATCTGTGTTATTCTGAATAATGCTCTCAGCATCTGATGTTACAGCCTTTGATACGAGAGACAAGGGACTCCATGTCAGACTGTACGCTTACTGTTGCGATTTCCACCCTTGGTAGCTTCTGTATATCTGTACTGATTTCAAAGATGGCTGACAAAAAAAGTAGGCTATTGATTTCACTTTTCAGGACAGGAAAAAAAAAGTTTTTTAAGTTTTTTAAAGTGCAATGTGCTCTGGTTGTATACCGCATATGTTTATATTATTATGGCACAACTCATATTAAAAAATTGTACAATAACCATACTACAAACTGCACATTCCACAATTAGTACAAATATAGTTGCAGTATATACTACTTGTTCCTTTAGTATATACTGCATAAGATGATAACCAGTATTATTTTAGTATAATTTACATTCTATTATAATATGTCCTAACTTTTTGAATTAGCATTTATATCTAAAATTTAGTTTAAGTTTTAGTAATTGTGTTATCTGCTTTTATCATTTTATTAGGTTTATTTTAACATTTCTATTTATACCCAAATTATACATAACGTATAGTTGCTTAGCTGTCAATGGAGGGACAGAAAACTCTCAGATTTCATCATAAAAAAAAAACTCAATTTGTGTTCCAAAGTCATGAGGGTGAGTAATTAATGACACAATTTTCATTTTTGGGTGAACTATCCCTTTAAACTGCGTTTCAGTAAATGAGAATTATTGGTAACACTTTAGTCCTATAGTTGCATATTAATTTTGGCTGTTTATTAGTTCTACTTATATTAATGCCTTAGTCTGCAAGACCATATTCTACATGCCTACTACCTTTTAATATAAGCAGTAATTGGGAGTTTATTGAGGCAAAAGTCATTGTTAATAGTTAGGTAATTGTGAGAATTAGACCTTATCTACAGTAGTAAATAGTAAACAAGGGCCACCATAGACACTGAGAGGGACACTCAAATGAACTAAAACGCTTTGCTCTTTGTGTGGGCCGGCAGTGGCAAGATTTCAGCTGTTTGACTGTAAAATGACCTGGGGAACCATAAATGAACAAACTAGACCTTAAAGAAACGGAAGCTGGACAGGACACATCTCACTGCGTGGGAAAAGAAATCCCACTGTTCTCCAGGAGAAATGATGAGTTTAACTGTTTGAAGTTAGGCAGAGATGCAGCCGATTGGCTCTGTGAAAGGATTCTCTCCATCTGGTTCAGTGATGAAGCCAAAAGCAGCTCAGTCAGATGAAGAGATGAAAGCTTATTATTTTTGATAGATGATTCCAGTTTAAAGCCTCCTGGATAACATGGCCAGCCTGAAAGGGTCGTCAATTGGTCTTGTAAAGTACTAGTGGCCATTGTAGATCATCTGAGACTGAAAGAGCTCATGAGTGCACTTTGTCGAGTGTGAGAGCAGCATCAAATACTATTTTCTTTTTTTTTTCTTTCTTTCTTTTTTTTTTTTGCCTGGGCTGATCACATCTGCTGCGGTTTCCGCCCTGTTCTTTCCAACACATGAACTGAGCCAAGATTTGATGGAGCATTTCACCCCGAAACTAATAGGGCCATTCAGAATTTAAGAACCGGCTCCCTTTAAAATTCATGTGAATTTGAATGCCCAAAAATATGTTGAATTGAGGATTTTGCTCAATTAAAATTCAATGAAATACAACAGTCATTCAACAGAAATATTTTTTTCTTGGAGGTCACCAGGTCACTGTACTGTTGATCACTAATCAATATGAATATTTGGTGGACTTGCTGTAGCTTTTTAAAAAACCAATCAAATGAGAGTCAAGCTAGTCTTTCGCCCAATGAGAAACACAACATGCCATTCTTATCTCCGTGGCAACATATCAACCAGATTCCAGGGTTGCAGGGCTGTGTTTCTTTCAGCGTAGATCTCTGCCGTTCTTATTAGGTTCAAGATCCTGATTAGGAAATATCTCATTACTCCTCAAACAGAACACCTTGGATGAAATTTTAAGAAATAGTGAAAATTGTATTTTGTTGCTTTTGAGACATTTTAGAGATACATATATTGTTCTTTGGCTGTCCTGAATGTGCCTCTTTGGTTCAACAGAATCTTTGGGCCGGGTCGTCAGGCAGAACAACCTGTTCATCTCAGAGAGCTGCATTCTGATTGGATGACAGAGTGGCTGGGCGTTGCATGTTTTTGATTTCAGGTGATTGATTGGCTAGATGTATCACACACTGCAGCAGTGTGATTTATGCAGGGATTATCTCTATCTGTCACAGCCTTATGTGGAAAACTAATCGCACATGTGGATATCGATCCCATCACCTTTCCGCTGGGACACGTGGAGGAAGGACAGGCGGTATGTTGCCCTCATGTTGTGAATTCATGAAACTGTTTATGTGTCGGTACAAAAAAAAAAAAAAAAAAAAAAAAAAAAAAAAAAAAATCGACCATGACTACCACAGGTCCTGAAAAAATACCATTATCGCTATTAATGATTATTTTAATAATTGATTAATCTAAAGATTTTTTTAAATCTTTAAAAATGTTAAAAACCCAAATGCTATTTTTTTCTATGTTTTATTTCAGAAAACACACATGTATAGTGCTGTCTAATGAATCGTATAATAATATATATATATATCGCGATTAATCGGATCCAAAATAAAAGTTTGTGTTTACATAATACATGTGGGTGCACTGTGTATAATTATATATATATATATATATATATATATATATATATATATATATATATAAATACACACACATGCATGTATATAAATTATATATAAATCTATATCCAGTATATACATAAAAATATTTCTTAAATATATACAAGCATGTGTGTATTTATATAAAATAATTATACACAGTGCACCCACATATATTATGTAAACACAAACTTTTATTTTGGATGCAATCGTTTAACAGCCCTAATATATATATATATATATATATATATATATATATATATATGCACGCACACACACACACTCACGTCGCACACAATCTTTTTTACAGTCTATGATACACGGCTTCTGCAACTGCAGTACTGATAATTTTCATAATAATATTCATATTCTTGTTCATATTCTTTGTGAGGAAATATGAAGGAGGGACGTGTTTGCCCAAGACTGAATTTAATATTGATCAAGAACATAATACCATTGTCTTCGTTAGATACATGTAAATGTCATAGTGTCACACGCTGTATGCAATCAATGTAATCGCATTCTAACCTTTCTTAACACACGTCCTCACGGATGAACGTAAAAGGGAAAACAGAAACAGCCTGGACAAGGTGACAGAGTTGGAGGAAGAGCAAATGAAGAACATTCTGTTTGCTTTCCGTGAAAGGGCACAATAATCTTAATCAAATCTTAATGAGGGAAGCTGGCAGTCCAGTCAGGCCCACTCATTCCCCGGCAGACTGAACATCACAGCTGTCCCACCTACGCCACGTGTCACTGGACGAAACCCAGATCTGGACGCCAACAAGCCCCCTCTCAAAACATTCTGTCAGTTTTACAGTTTACGTTTGATACCACATAGCAGCTTTATTAATGCCTAATCAATGCACTTCATTTGCCTGCTGTATTCTGTTGTGCTTTATTATCTCCTTTTCCACTCTCTTCTATTCAATTCTATTCGGTTCGAAACGAAGGAATGACTTAATTTTCATTTTTGAGTGAACTAACCCTTTAAGAGAATAGGGACAACCCTTTCAGACCATGCAGCGAGTGCGCCAACCATTTTTCCAATGGATAAACTTGCAAAAGTGGATTCGGACACGTCCTAAGTGCACTTGCGCCGTGCGTTTTAGACACGCGCTCAGTAAAATAGGATCGGTAAAATAGGGCCCTTTATTTTGATGCTCCCCCAACCGATATTTTGTAACTTTGGAAGTACATCTACTTATTCTAACCTGAACCCTAACCCTAACAATCTACAAATACTCTGAGAGTTAGTTGACATGAGGGTACAAATTTATAGTTAAGTAAACCATCAAAATAAAGTGTAACCTTATATTCTGCTATTCTATTATATTCTCTCACCTTTTCTATGTGACTTTCATCTGTTCTAAACTATCCAGATGTTCCATTCTGATTCCATTCTGATTCTCTCTCTCTCTCTCTCTCTCTCTCTCTCTCTCTCTCTCTCTCTCTCTCTCTCTCTCTCTCTCTCTCTCTCTCTCTCTCTCTCTCTCTCTCTCTCTCTCTCTCTCTCTCTCTCTCTCTCTCTCTCTGTTGGTTTTACGCTCTGATTGGTTTTATTGGCAGTGGTTCAAGACTGTCGGCTTCCTGGTGGCTTTCATAATGAAGATAGTTCTGCATATAAATGATAGTGGAGCAATTTCCTTTTCATTTAATCGGGAAGAAAGTAAAGTGCCTCCATAAGTGTATCATTCCGTGTCAGAATGACCAGCACTTCTACTTTCAACACAACATCCCCTTTTGAGGTTAAAACAGAACAAGGCCTGTTAATCTTAAGGACACTCTCAAGAGAACAGCATATAACTCCAGAAAGAAAGATCAAATAAACAGGATGACAAAACCACATACAGATGTTAGTAGATTTCTGCACAGTAGAACAGTTAAAATGATAGTGCTTCGAAAAATGAAAGTTCTGTCATCTTAGTGTCATTCCAAACCTTTATGACATTCTTTCTTCCGCTTCTTTGACATTTGTAAAGCTCGACGGCATCTGTCGACATTCACTTTCTTTTCATTGTAAGGGAAAGAAAAGAAATGCTCCATTTGTGTTCTACTGAAAAAGGAAAATCATAGGGTTTGGAACGACATGGCGGCGAGTAAATCATGACAGCCTTTTCGTTTTTAGTTTTATCTTCTTTTAAAGCAAAGGTCTACACCTTAATAAGACTTTTTCCTTGTCATGCCATCAGCAGACAGCATGGCAGATCTTCACACATGCACAGTGGAAGCCATTTTCATATGTTAATAGTGAAGATTATGCAATCGGTGAGAGGAGGAAGAGTCGTTCAGGTCTTCTGGTGAGAGGAGTAGAAAAGGCGATCGATAGGAGAGAGAAGAATTAAAGGGCAACTTATTCAACACCCACAATTGAGAATCACAGAAACGAGTGCTGCTCCCAAATCAAGAAAACCCCTTATCACATTGGATAGAGGTTTGGATGAGCAGAGAAAGTGAGAATGAAATGTGTTACTATATCGGTTATAGTTGCAAAAGCTGCTTATAGTTCACCCAAAAACGAACATTTTGACATCATTTATTCACCTTCGTGTCATTTCAAACTTGTTTGGCTTTCTTTATTCTGTGAGATGTTTAGAAAAATGTTCACGCTGCTCTTTTTCATATGAAGTACCATAAAAAGTGCCATAAAATAGTTCATACAGAAAATAGAAAAATCCAGAAATAGCCTACCTTCAAGTCATAACTGTATGTTCACACCGCCGCCGACTTGAGCTTCCAAAGCGGCCGGAAGTCATTCATTTTCAATGGAAGCTGGCTTTTCTCAGCTGCAAGGAGCGTCAAATCCATCGGCGTCGCGTTTTGGGCGTCATTAAGAAAGTTGAAAGAAGCTCAACTTTATGGGAATGAGCTGTGACGTGGTTCAACGGCAAGCAGCGGCAAAACGCCAGCAACCAATCGGAATATAGATGTCCTTCACGCTGGCTGATTCCGGAGAAACATGAATGTAAACTTTCGTTCCTACCAAAACATTAGCTGCGAGAAAAATGGAAGAGAAGCTAATCACAGAGACTATTTATTATTAAATAAATAATAATTATTATATTATATAATCCAGTATGAACGCACGCTGGCCACACGCTCTCATAAAATGCAGTTTTTTACTCACCCCTGCAATTACCGCAGCTGTGTTGATGAACGACATAAGCATAAATTAGATGTAAGTTTTGTGAGGCTATGAAGGTTTGAGGTGATAACCTGTACCGGAGTATGACAGGCAAACAATTTATCCTTGTTTGTAGATCATTAGTGGTAATTAAGACTAATCTATCTCTGTCTTTCAACTAGCAGGAAGCACATTTGTAACCATGGTTACAATCTCAGCGTGGTATGAAAAAAATGTCTCTGTCTTGCATTTGTAGTTATTTGTGGGAAGTTTCTTTGTAAAAGGTCGGCACAAACTGCATGGTGATATTTCATCAAAACATTGGAAAATGAAAGATTTAACAGCGCGCACTAAGGCCGCAGAACGTCACGTGACCATAGTGACGAACTCCGCTCTTCTCTGTGTCCGGATCTTCAGGAGTTCCTTAAGGGTTCAGATACGCCTGCTAAGATGTAAACTAAACATTTTGCGGATGAAGATATTACATTTTATCTCTTACTGTATTATGTATATTAATGACAAACTGCTGTGTGATCTTGCGCAACACCAATGCTCTATTTGAGAGGGAGACGTGTGCCATCTGCTGGTGAATCTGTTTATTGACGGTGCTAAATGTTGAGGAATGGAGACAGTAAATGGACTTTTACAAAAAAAGAATCAAAGAATCATGAAAAAAGTATCACAGTTTCCACTAGAAATATTAAGCAGCAAATGTTTTCAGACCATAAAACATGTTTCTTGAGCGTCAAATCAGCATATTAGAACGCTTTCCGAAGGATCATGTGACACTGAAGACTGAGGTAATGATGCTGAATGAAGCTTTACATCACATGAATATATGACATTTTAAAATATATTAAAATAGAAAACAGATTTTCACAAACATATCATACAGATCTCAAACTTTTGAATGTGCACTATAATGATCTATCTGTTATGATCTTGCATATTTAAAAAAAAAAAAAATTAAGAAGGTTTTGGAGAGATGTATATTTGTATTTATTGGTACTCACTCCAAGCATCAAGTGAGGCACAGAAGTTTGTGTTCACATTCTACCAAAAAGCAACACACCGTAGGCAGAGATACGGTAGTGTTGTGCAACAAGACAAGTGACACAAAACAGTTTTCAGAACACGTCACAAGAAACAGTGCAGAAATAAGAGCTGTCTTTTACCATGAGATGTTTATCAGTGAGTCTGTGCAGGTCATTTCCAGTGGTTTAGCATTTCATGGGACTGCTTTTCCTGTACAGATGTTAAAACAGATTTGGTGTAACACTAACATTATGACATGTTGGGCTGACATGATGTCAGTGTGAATGTTTTGTGAATGTAATTAATCCAATGGTAAAAAAATGGTCCAATTTAACCTGATTTCTTTTCCAAACTCCCATTTGGAATTGATTGGATAGAGAAAAGAGGGTGTTTCCATACCAGGATGGAGCTTGGGAACATCTTGACACCACTTAAGGTCATTTTCTAGCTATTGTTAAAGCTAAAGCTAATGTTATGTGGTATTTTTGCCGAAACCTTTACGTATTTGCTGTAAAGCTATGTTAAAGCTTTTCCACAAAAATATTGAGCAGCACAATAATAATAATACACATTTCTTGAGCACAAAAATCAGCAAACTAGAATTATTTTAGTTAGATTGGGTTATTTTGCCATCGCATTTTAAAATATATTAAAATATTTGAATAATATTTCACAATATTACTATTTTATTGTACTTTAATAAAATAAGTGCAGCCTTGGTAAGTATAGGAGACTATTTACCAACCCAAAATATTTTACCGGTAGTGTGTGTGTGTGTGTGTGTGTAAATAAGAAGTTTGGGATACAATAAAGCTCTTGATCAGGTCATCCAGTCACATGACATCCTCCTTCAAGGGGTAATTGAGGTCACATGACCAGTGCAGTTCCAACTGAACTCCTATTCATCATCTGGAACCGAATACTAATTACAAACAAACCTTTTAGTCCCTTATCCAAAAAAGCAGCAGACATGTCACCTTACAGATGGGCTGTACAGTGGTCGGGTATTATGAGTATGATAAGCACAACTAGAAACAAAAGACGGAGAGTTCACGTTAGGGTGATATCAAATAACTGTGGTGGAGTTACATGATGGTGACCCTCTCGGGTGAAACGTGGGCTGCTGGTCTCTCGTGGTTGGTGCGGCTCTGACTGGGGTCTAATCCACGCCTGATCTGTTTCAGCTTCCGGCTCACACAGGGAAGCAGCAACACCACTTTTCCGATTATCACCGTGACGGGTAGAACCAAAGCCAGGACAAAATTAGGTGGCATGTAGAAACGGTAAGACTCCTCCAGAAATGCCCGCTGCCAGCCAAAGAGCAGAGCGTGGAACGTGGAAATGAGCAGTGCGATGTAACCTAGGGTAGACTGACAGGATATAGACGCTTATTGACATCATATTTATCCAAAAATGCAAGATGGGGAGGTGGCAGTGCCTGCCTATTGATGTCTTACCTGGATAAAGCTAAACTCTCTCCAGTTGAGCGCGTTGTGGATGGATGGGATGGAAGTGACAGCTAATAGAGAGAGAAGCCCCAGAGCCATGATGCCAAAGGAAACGTACATCTCCACTCTCCAAACTTCCTCCTCGTTCCATGAGTTCTCTATATTGGCATGCACCTACAGAGAAAGAAAAAAAAAAAATATATATATATATATATATATATTTAAATATTAAAATATTTTTTTAATATTAAAATATTAATAATATTAAACTATTATTAAATATATTTAAATATTAAAATATTAAATATTTAAAAAAATATTACATATTTTTTTAATATTTAAATATTATATATTTTGTTGTTGTTTTGTTTTTTTTTTAATAAATTTTTTTTTAAATATTATTATTATTATTTTTTAAACTGATGCAGATCATTTTTTTAATAGATTATTATGAGCTTGGACATATTTAATGTACTGCTTATTAATAATATTGGTGGTATTCTTGTTACCTCATCTGTATGTACGTATGTATGTATTTATAGATATATTTATTTATTTACTTATTTGTGATGATTAATAACAATAATCCTAATAATAACAATAATTATGAGCATCTTCATCATCATAAATAATAAATGCAGACAGATAAAATAATAATCATCATATTTCATTATATCTGAATATACAGTATATATTTATTTTGTATTTAATTATTAATTTAATTATTGTCATTATTATAATAAGCATCATCATAATAAATAAATACATAAAGATAATAATAATAATATATATATTTTTATTAATATTATTGTATCTCTATATATTTACATATTTATTTTGTATTTACTTATTATTATTATATTGGCTTCAAACAGTCCAGGATGCTCAGGATGGTTTCAGTGGAATTGCTGGATCTAAAAGATGTAAAACACACACACACACACACACACCTGCTGATAGGCCATGTTGAGCATCAGGTATCTCTCGGAGCGTCTCATGGGCAGACAGAGGCTGTACAGCACGTGTATGCAGCCAAAGAAGAAGCTCAACAAACCCAGCTGTTTGCGGCTCTCCAGCCAGCCCTCCAACCAGGACGGGAAACGCCGGTACTTCGTCCCGTAGATCAGCTGGTACACGGCAGCGAGCTGTCCAGCCAAATACACCAGTGCTAGCAGAACTATGGCCACTACAGGCAGCGTCCTGTTCACTATTTCCAGAGGAATCTTGTAGAAAAAACTCTGTCTGGTCTTCATATACGGATGGATGATGTCCCGCACAAAGGAGTAAGCGAAAAAGAAGATGGACAATGCGACGGTGGTCAAAACAGGTCCTTTCCAGGCTGTGAAGAGATGCAGTGGCATATTCTCGATCTCCTTGGCAGAGGAGAGGGCGCCCATGTCCACAGGGATGAAACTGAGCTGACGGGACATTTCAATGAGCTGCTGTCGAGCGTCCGCCGAATTACTGCAAATATACACCTGTATAAAGACATTACAGGCAATTATCATTATCATTCATTCACAACAGCAATCAGGCGGATATATTGGTGACCAAAATTAGATTGTGAATGGCAGATTTTTAATGTGGTGTCAGACTTATGAATGCCATATACTGTATTCATGAGTCGTTAGAGATGCACAATATATGTCGGTATCATGTTGTTTTTTTTCTTACTGGTTTTAAATATATTTTAAATTGACAAGATCATTTTACCTGATTTTAATTTGGCATTTTGATCCCTTTTGCCATCATCTAATGCTCACTTAAAGTTAATCTTTAAAAGACTGATAAATTAATTAGAATATTTAATGTAATCTTTAAATATATTTATAATCTTCTGATGCCTTAATTCACTTGTAACATTTGAAACAGTTAGTTTTAGTTTTTAATGTTTTACTTTGATTTAATTTATTTAAAAAATATTATAGAATAACGTAAAATAATTATCAATAAATCATTATCGGTACAGGCCAAGTATAATATCAGTGCATCCCAAGTAGCTAGAAATACATGGAAAACAACAGAAAAAAAAAACTATTTCCAATGAACCAGTGTGAATGATTTTATACAGTAAGAACAATTCCCTAGAACCCATAACTAAAGTGCAATTAATCCACTGAGTTTATAAGCGTTCAAAATTAGACTGAGATAAGAGCAGGTTTATGGCATGGCTTTAATGGATCTTTCATAGTGTTAATAAAATCTATTCCTCTTTCAGCTCACAGAGATTCCACAGCTCATCTGTTCATCATTCCAATCAGTTCTTCACAGAAACTCAGACATTCACATTCACTGCTGGCTGGAAGAGGTCTCTGCTAATACAGAAGACATAATCCTCATCCTCATCATCATTCCCCATTGACGTCTTCCATAGTATTTTTTCCCCATAAAAAATGGATTAGATTACCCATATTCTTTAATATATCTTCCTTTGTATTAATGTTGTGTTTTGTGTACAATAATAGTATATAAATAACACTGGTACTGTATAGATTGAATGTGATGTCACCAAGTACAACGTGTTCCTGGAACAACATTCCAATCAACCAATCATATTTGAGGGACACGTTTACAGTTTATGTCAGGTTTAGATTTACAACCAGGGTGTCATCCACCTCTCATTTCGCTCTGATTTTAGGGATAACATGGGTTTAGGTTTATTAGTAAGGGGTCATGAGGACTGAGGTTAAACTCAGGTTGAGACACTAGTGGCCAGGCACACATGGTGTGTTTCAGGAGTGACATACTGTATAAGAATCCTTGCTTAGCTTTAGCTAAAAGCTAACATTTCACCCACTTTTCCGTATTATATTTCAATTTTTGAGTACCCTACAACATTAGATACAATGGATAACTGTTTAAATGTTTATTACCAACTAGAAAATTGCCAAACCTGCACCATGGCCTTTAAATGGAAAATGTTACACTGCATTTTGGACAACATACCTGTCGACTGGAGTCTCTGGGGCCTGACTGCATGGCCCAGGACGAGATCACATTGAAGCCTTTGACCACGATGGATTCTGGGAATAGGGAGGCTAGGTATTCTGCGTTTGATTCTGGATACTGGTTCACCCGTCTGTTGTTGCTGACATCCACCAGTATTTTCCCTGCCAGCAGGTGCTTGATGTCCCAGAGAGAGGAATAGTGCTCTCGGCGAATGGCCAGGAACACGATGTTGGTCTTCCCCACTGCATCCTCGTGATGGGTCACGTCTACCACATGCGGGAACGACTCGGCCGCTCTCTTGGGCTGTCGGCTCCCCACCACCACGTGAAACCCACTGCGGAGCAGCCGGAGGGTCAGGCTTTTGGAGAAGTCCCCAGATCCGATGATGCCGACTGTGGGCTTGCCAGATCCCTCGTTGGAACCGTTCTTCAGCCCGTTGGGTAGGAAGCAAACTTTGGTGCTGGCCGGGCTGCTGCCCAACAGGGAAATAGAGTCCATTTTCAGGCCCAAAGCACCCCGTACTGGATCTAAAGACATTAATGGAATAATAATACTTTGTTAAAAGAGATCTCAGATGCCGATTTTGTTTTGTGCAATTTAGTGAAAAGAGAATCTCTCTAGATTTGTACCCCAAAATGTATGTGTGTACAGGGCCCCATGCTTGGGACGGCCGTGCATATATATATATATATGAAGAGTTCAGATGCAAAAGCCTCTAAGTGCCATTTGAAATTTTCTTCTAAAATGATCATTTTTATCAAGCTTGTATATTTAAGTTCAGTAATTTCACTTAAATGGCAATGAAGATTACCTATTAATTGTCATTTAAGTGAAATTACTGAACTTAAATTTACAAGCTTGATAAAAATGGTAATTTTGGAAGAAAATTTCAAATGGCATTTAGAGGCTTTTGCATCTGAACTCTTCATATATATATATATATATATATATATATATATATATATATATATATATATATATGCAAAAAAAAAAATATATATATATACATATATGCAAAAAAACGTATCTATTGTATTGTTAGGGTTTTCGTTATTGTATTAAAGTAATAGGAATCTAATGGCAATCGTCATTGAGAATAAGGAAAATTATAAATAAGTTAAATATGAGTAAAACATCTGGACGTATTATGGTTGAGAGATTTGGATGGAAATGCTGATTATACTAATAAATCAATAACTTTAAATAATTACTCAACAATAAAGTTATGTTAAATACAATCTTTAAGTAAATGTTGAAAAATAATATTAAGATCCACAGGTTGGATGCAAGGTGTAGGGTTTCATGTATTAAATGTTAAAATGTTTCCAAACAAAGAATACAGAATGGAAACGAATAGAATAGAATAGAATAGAATAGAATAGAATAGAATAGAATAGAATAGAATAGAATAGAATGGTAGATTCTGTATGACTTTGAAATCTCAGACAGGCTGTGTGACCTGTTAGAGCGCCAAAGGTCTGGTCATATGCAAACAGCAGAATATACATAATTGTTTATTCATAAAAAGAAGAACCGAAACAATATATAGGCTATATCTCTATATAATTGCAGTGGCAGGCAACGGTTGCTCTGTAGATCCCGCATAATGAGCGCAGAGAGGATGACCCACCCGATAATTGTGAAAAACATCTTATAACGTTACCTGTGATGGACTCTGCCGTGACACCATCGAGCAAACGGATGAGATGAAAATTTCCCTCACCGGTGACTGTTTACCCGCCCTCTGTCCGTTTGATTTGTAGTGACCCACCGCTATTTTCGCATACAGAGACTCTGCGTGTCTTTCATTGCGCTGCTGCTGTTCCTAGACAATAATTGATGTTTCCTCTAGGGGGCGCGTGGAGGCTCAAAAGCCGATTTTCCACATTGACGCGCATTCAAATTTCAAAACGCTTTTCATTTCATTGGAAGTATCTGCGCGCGTAATAGTATAATCGTTTTAATCTCTCAATTTTATTATATTTTAACCTGTCACACAAATAGAAATCCCTCCCAGAAATCTTAATTAAACAATTGTGCGATACCCTCACCAAATAATCAACTGTTTGTTGACGGCGCTGAGAAAAAAAAACAGTTAGCACGTGACAAAATCGTCATGACGCTGCTTCAGAAAGGATCCGAACAAAATTTGATTCCTAAAAAATGAACGTAGATTGTAACAGCCATTATTTTAAACACACAGTTAAGAACTAAAATAGAGCATTGCTTACACCGACCGTTCGTTTTTAACTTCCGGGCCGCTATGCACCTACTCAACGTAACCCACGTTTCATTAACACTTGCCGTTCTTCTTTATTCATTTTCTCTGCTGTTATGTTGGAGTGCTGCAGCATGTCTCAGATCTGCTGTTGAACAGTCAGAAGACATGTCCTCTGCAGTAGACGACATCTCTTGGTTGATATAGGCTGCTCACTCAATAGTTAGGTTCAAACCCCACAACACTGTATGAATCACCATTGTGGATTTGAGCCAGACACTGTTCATATTTATGATTTTAATTTTTTTACTGGAGAACAAGGTGCTAAAAACAAAGGGTAAACAAAAGATGCAGTTCAGGTAATAAGGCAAAAATTGTTCATTTATTGGCATCAAAATCAAACTCTGCCATATTACTATAGAATAGAAGGTCTACATATAAAATACCGATTTAACTTTAAACCTTTTAAATATGCAATTTATGCAATGTCGTATTACTGTAAGAATCGGATTTATTATTTTATTTTTTTTACTTGGAATACAAACTTTAACAGACCTTATTGAAAACTTCCTTTTTCTGTGCAATAATATTCTGTTCACTTCACCATGTCTGTTTCTAACACAATGCAAAGCTTGTAATCTGGCCACAATGAATTACACATCGCAGGTGAACAATGTACGGTAAGAGCAATGCACTGTGACAAAACGTCACGAAGCTGATGACATTTTCACGGAAAAGGGATTGAAACCATTCATTAAAATTAAAATCCCTGCTATGGGCTGCACAACAGATTACTGGGAAAACTGCAAATAATGACACATCCCAGTGTTTCTCACTCAACCGCCTGCACAGAATGGCCAAAAACAGAGAGAGAGGGAGGGAGGGAGGGATGGAGGGAGGGAGGGATGGATGGATGGATGGATGGATGGATGGATGGATGGATGGATGGATGTTATGCTAGACTATTGGTGACACTGTAAGTAGACTGTGACTTTACTGCTTGACTTTGTGTCCAAATCTGTGATACCTTAAGGTCCTTTGGCAAGAGTGGAGGGACCGAGAGAGCCTTGAGCAAGAGCATGCTGACGAAAACATTTCAACATGCTATTTCATTTCTCCTAAAATAGCATCTTTGCTCTTTCCTCCAGCCCTCCAATGAGTTCACACACTGCTGTTATCCCTCTTTTTCTTCAACTTCTGAGCAACGTCAGGACAGCAGCTTCAGGCCTGCAAAAAACAGCAAACATGTTGTTCCTGACCAGAATAGTAAGAGTTTATCATTTTGAGAGACATGTGATGCTGCAGAACATCCTTGAGGAGTGTGTGCGTGGAGTTCTGAAGGAATATGATATGACTTGACGAGTACCAGTTTGTGCATTGTGTTGGCAGAATACAAAAGCTTGGTTTGAGGCCTTTTTTGTCTCGGGTTATATATAAAGCAACTTTGTAAAAATGCACTAAAGTGTGCATGCTCAAATTTCCTTCCAAAAAATAAAAAATTGTAAATGCAGTTGTGAGGGAAAAAGTAAAAACAAATGAAGACATAAAAAAACTCCATAAAAAATTCCATAAAAGTGCTCCATAAAAAACATCTTTGTGTGTGTTTGTGTGTTGTAAATCTGGGGACAACGAAGATGTGTGTGTGTGTTCCAAGGAAGAAAGAAAGTAATGTTTGTAAAAACATGAGGGTAAAGAAATGATGAACTTTACAAGTTTCTTCTTGTTCTCGTCCAAACTGTTCTTTATCCTGAATCCCTAATATTTGTTCCAGTTTCTGATCCTCCATTTAAATAGGTTTAAAGTCTATTAAGAATATACATTTTTTTTTGTCCTCGAGGGAAACGGACATCAGAGAAAGAGTGTCTGCAAACTCACTTTAAAAATGTAATCGTTCTCCCATCTCTCAGATTGAGACTATAGTGAGCTCAACGTTCACACACCCTGTAGGCCCGTATCTTTTTCGAGAGCTCAGTTGATGTTGTAATTAAATTAGTCAATTTCCCCCCGCAGCCTCACTCATGACCATCCTATGATTCTGTTTCTGTCCTGTAAAGACCTCTCGAGAAACGTTCAGCATTGATTGAACTTTAAGCCTGGAGACTGCAGAATAACCATGCGTTTCTCTAACTTGCTCTTTATTTGTATTGTGACATTAGGATCATCTGAATTCTGCTCCGCAGGACCTCTACACGCACAGTGCAAAGTCGAGTGGTAAAGTATCATACTCATTTCTGTGACTTTTATTTAAAAAAAAAAAAAAAAGAATTAAAGAATACAAAATTTTTAGCATTAGATTTGCTTACAGAAGACTTTTATATACAGTAGTTGAAAAGAAACTGAAATAATGCAGGTAAATGTAGGCTATTTGTTTATATTATAATTATATAATGTTAAAGTAAATTATTATAAGGTTTTGATTAGATAAAAAGTTATGAAATGTTTTTAACAGTTTTGTTTGTTTTCAATCGCTTATCAAGTTTTACTTTATATATTAACATGTTTTAAAGAAGTAAAATTTAATCAGTCTATTTTTTCTGTTCTACATTTTTATATCTGGTTATGTTTATACATTGTTTCATGTATTTAATGTTTAATTGTTCTTATTATGAGTAATATTTAAATTATTTATAGATATTATAGGCTAGAGTTTTATAGAAAACAGCTTTTCTATAAGTTAGAATGATCATGCAGGCTACTATATATTTAAAGTCGGCCTGTGGTGAAAACCAAGTTTTTAATGTTGTTTACATGTCTATGTGGTGTTTTTAATATGCTTTAAAACAAACCATGTGCAAATTCATGAGACAACACCATTTTCTCCTTAAAACTGCAGTGAAACAAAGACAGTCCAACCCGATCTCACGAGAATTCGTACGAATTTTACGAGGTGGCTAATTCGTAACAATTCGTACGACCTCACTAGTACGTTTTTGCTAAATCGTACATATTTTACGAATTGGCCAATTCGTATGAATTCGTACGAATGACCTACCCCTGACCCCGCCCCATTTGCATATTCATAGAACCGCTTATAGCTACTAAATGAGGCAAGGCTGTAGAGTTACATTCAAGCTATTTAAAAGCATGGCGATTTTTTTTTTCAAGGAAAAAAAACGTTTAAATATGTAATTTTGGTGAACAAAAGTGAGTTTTAAGTGATAAAATGGCTATACAGGGAGACTTTAATTTTAGTGGGCAGTGCAACAGCTTCGTTTTCCTCTAGGTGGCAGCATTTGTACGGAGTTAACAGCGACGCAATTGACTCAGAACTTGTATTCGGCTTTTCCAAGGTATTTCAGTCTCCCTTGCAGAAATGTGTATGAAGCTCTGGTCACACAGATTAAAAAGTGGAGGACAGTCTCGACATGTGCCATGGGAGGAGAGAAGTGTCTCTACAAGGTGTGTGCTTTGATACAAGAAGATGTGTGTGTATATTTCTCTGAATAACTTGCATGAATATTTTGCTCTCTGTTTTGAAGTTGCAGTCTGCATCTGAGCACTTCATATCAGCCAAACACACAACGCCAGTGAAAAAATATGTTGATGACATCAACTTCAGACTCGTCTCCTATAGATTCTTTACACATTGCCAAGTGTCTGTAAGTGTTATGGAAATGCTTTTGAAATTTGATTTTATGTAGAAGTATCATATTTGGCCAATCAAATAACCAGTTTTTGTTTATTCTCAATCTCCAGGCCATGTCAGTGTCAGAGACCTGGTATGTTGTCAAAGACCACGGCACCAACTATTGTAACCTCTACAACTTAATGGAAGGTAGGTCAAAATACAATAAGGCTGTATTTGAATAATTAAACAACATTAATGGAAAGACAAATCCAGCTTCTGAGGTTTATTGTCTGTGTGCAGGCAGCGGTCTTACTGAAGCTCCAGGATATAAAGAGATCACCAGTGACTTCATGTGCACTCAACGGTCATCTGCTAACTGTACTGTCTACTAGCACTGACACATGTTCATACTACATTATCCTCTCATGGGAACCCCTAAATGTTCTGTATGTGAATGTGAAACGCTGACAGAAGCTTCTTTATAGAACGTTCTAGGAGTGTATTCATGTTTATTAGATTTTAGGCCATTTGTAATCTCTCTTTTTTTTTGTAAATAAACTTTTAACCAACATATACATTTATGTCTCTTCCAAATGGACTAAGACTATTGATGGCTTGTTGGCAGTATACTGTTCAAATGGTGAATTAAGAAATTAATACTTTAAAATACATTAAAATTAGGGCTGTCAAATGATTAATCGTGATTAATCGCATCCAAAATAAAGTTTTCGTTTACATAATATATGTGGGTGCTCTGTGTATAAATATTTTGCATATATATATATATATATATATATATATGCAAAATAATTATGTTAATATATAAATAATTATATACAAGCATGTGCATTTATATATATAATAATTATACACAGTGCACCCACATATATTATGTAAACAAACTTTTATTTTGGATGCGATTAATCACGATTAATCGTTTGACAGCCCTACTCAGGCCTTTCTTAGGGTATTTTAGTTGTCTTGCTTTCATTATGTATTTACAGCAAATAACTTAATAGCTTGTAACTAAGAGTTACCTATTTCTAATGTTGTTGCTATTGTATGACTCTTCTACAGACGATTTTGTTTGAGTTTTGTGCTCCTCTTCTGTGTGTTTCTCATTCAGTACGGATGAGGGTGACATTTCATATGCTGTCCTTAGCACAATGTTCGGAGACAAATATAGCAGTTCTCAATGGTGTTAGGCTCAGTGTTCTGCACAGACATTGTTCTCTCTAAGGGCAGCAATATGCTACTGTGGGTGCAGCCATCCATCATGGATGTCACTCATCACCAGAGTCCTTCTGAATGATGGCGTCACTCTCACTCTGCGGCAATAGCGTTCTGTCACCAGGAGAGGGAACTGTTTGCTGGAGTTCAGGTTCGGCAACGTTTTGATTAGATAAAGAATATTTATGATATTATTTTTCAATATTAAAGACATCCCACATACACTGGAGGTCAAAGATGTAACTCAGAAATTCAGTATTGGGGGTTACCAGTGGTAAAATACGAGGTTAAACTCTACCAGTGAGGCAGTGATGAGAGTTCATAGACGAGATTGCGCTCTCTTGAGTGAAGAACTGAAATGGTCCGTCTCAGGTGTGTGAGAAGTTTAAGTAGCAGAAAGAAGAAAGGTAGGCTACTCCGTTACAGCCCCGAATATTGCAGAGATTTTTCACATTTACTGAGCCATTACTGTAGACTGAGAGACACCGTATTAAATAATGTCATACCCACTCAAGCCTTTTATAAAACTACAGAAACTGTTGATCTGTGCCAGGAGGAGTAGACAAAGCTAAACAAGTTATATCAAAAAAGGGAAAGTTATTTTTTTCTGGTGCGTTTTTAGCTCAAATTAACGTTTCAAAGACGCTAGCTCAAGTTTATTTAGCTAATTAATGTTTTCTATTTGCTTGCTGTCTGTTAGGCTACTCATAAGCGAGGCTACTGTAATTTCCACACGGGAGCCTTTTGGATCTCCCTCAGAACAGAGTTAGTTGAATTTAACCAGCTCCAGCCCTCAACATTAAGAAGTGTATCACTGATGAAAATCCTTTCAAAACCAATTAAAGAGGCCTTACCCCGCAGGGGTGGTGAGCGAAGGGCTGACAGGAGACCACAGAGGAACTCTGAGAGGTAATCAGTGCCTTGCTTTTGAACAATATTGAAAAGCACAACAATATCGCGCAATAAATCACGTTGACTGGTGCAGGTTCTCAAGGACAAACAGGTCGTCTCCTTAAATAGCCTACACCTTACAGTGACACAGGCGACTCACCTTTCTGTCTGCTGTCAGGTTGTTCACTTATTTACAGAGTGTGTCAATCCTGTCGCTAGATTTTAAATTGTGTGTTTCAGTTGCTGAGCTATTTTACTGATAAATACGACGGAAATATGAAGGACTAAAAATGACAAAAGGAAAAATAAATGAATAAATAAAAGTAGAAATAAACAAATGCAATAAATATAGTGAAAATAAATACATTTTGTAATATAAATGGCTGTTTCTGTATTTTTACATGTTTTTATTTATTTTGTGCATTTATATATGTATTTATTTATGTATTTCTACATTTATGTATTTATTTATTTATTTCTACATTTATTTATTTATGTATTTCCACATTTATTTGACGCAGGATTGGTTAGCTGACAGTGGCAGGGGTCCAAGCATTGAACCTTGTGGCACGCCAATGGTGAGAGTACAGGCTGAAGTGAGTGAATCTTTCCAGCTGACTAGTTATGACCTGTTACCCGTGTAGGACACTGAAGTTGCAGCTGAGGCACACCCATAAGTTTTGTTATTGGTGTTGGACAGGATCTTTCACATGACTTATATCACCTCACCGATTTGGCCTTCTGCTACTCACACTTTATAAGATCATCATCTAAACATCTCTCCTGCACAAATAGACCTGCAGATGTCATTATACTATCAGCACAGATTAAATTCTACTAGCCTCATGAAGCGGCGTGCATATCCAGAGGGCACATAGGGAGAGAGCGCTACCTGACAGCATTAGGCCTGTCACCAGTGCCTCTCTGACATCTCTTCCCCCTCACTAGGCCTGTCATCACCGATCTTGTCCCCTTCTCACAGGAGAAAATCAGAGGGAGAAACTCAATGTGTTTTCTGATAGGGATGTGCGAAATCTGACGGTAGACAATTAATCTGTCCATTAAAGGTCATCTCAACTTAAGATATAAGTTGATTTACTTTACTTACTTTTGTCATAAAACAATTGCTGACCATTTGCCATTTTTCTTGCACGTCATATTGCACTTGTCCGAATCTTTTCCTAAGTCAATTCGTTCATTTCGTTCGTTGAATGAACCAAATGACACGAAAAAAGATTCGTTCATTTTGATGCACGAGATCGAACAGGAGAGTCACGAACGCGCATCACAGAACAGAGCAAGCCGAGCATTTGAACTTATAAAACTTAAACTTTGTTATTTATTTATTTTTAAAATGAGCGATAAGACCCTTATTCATCGCCTGGAATCGTTTAAAGCCTTTTGAACAGTTTGCAGTTTGCACTGAAACTGTCTTTTGGTCCTTGAACCGTTTGGTTACCAGTAAAGTGCATTATATGGAGAAAAATCCTGGAATGTTTTCATCAAAAGCCTTAATTTCTTTTCAACTGAAGAAAGAATGACATGGATATCTTGGATGACATGGGGATGAGTAAATTATCATCAAAAGTTTTTTTTTTTTTTTTTAAAGAACTACTCCTTTAAGTGTAAACGATCTTAAGTGTAAAATACCGAACTTGTCCTTAAACATTTTATCTCATAATTTTGAAATGGGCCCATAATATCAGGTTTTAAGTTTGCAGTTTGAAGAATATCACAGAGTAGCAAAGCTAAAAGTGTCAGAGCATCTGCACTAATTGCTAGGCCACATCTAATTTATATATTTTGATGGTTGAATTCTAACTGTTTCATAGTAAAAAGCCAGAGATCTGTCCTTTGCCACTGATTCATGCTACAGTAAAAGCATCAGGAAATTCACATCTCTTTATGATGTTCTGCACAGATCAGCCTCCATTAGAATGCTCAACAGATTATTTCAAGCATGCAGTCACTCATTTGCAGGGGATGTTTGCTGTGGTATTTTTTCCCTTTTAGATTCTCAGTGCATTAATAAAATCCTCACTCACATGATTTCATTTGGCCGGTGCATTAATGGCAGAGGAAGTAATAATTACATTCAAATATTAATTCGGGCCCGGAGACAGAACCATGAATCATTAGCGCTCACAATGTCGAACACAGGCTCCTGTCCCTTTTCTTTTCCCAGTGTCTGACCAGATGAATTAAAATGACAAATAATTGCAATTCCCTTGCGGAAGGCGTTTAAAAAAACACTATTTGGTAGAATTGGTTGAGCTTAGAGGGCGAGTGATGAGACTCATTTGTTATGCTGCGTTCTGAACACGGTTGAGCTTAATGACGACGAGGAGAGGCGGAGATCAAGGACGATATAATGGCCGTGATAATCGCCATGGAGATGGAACTATAAAGATATATATATATATATATATATATATATATATATAGAACCTTAAAAGGTTCTATTAGCGCTACGTATTTGGAACCCCTAAAAGGTTCTATACACTCTTAAAAAAGGGTTCCTCTGGGTTCTATTTAAAACCCTGGGGTTCCATACTTGGCCTATAGAACCTTTTACCAAAAAATGGTTCCATTTTGGAGTTCCATATATGAAGTGGGGGATGGAACCATTTCTGGTTCTAAATAGAACCATTTCTTCTAAGAGTGTAGGACTCAAATGTGTGTTCTGTTCGAGAGGTCCAGTGATGTTAAGAGGGTGGATGAGTTAAAGCGGGCATTTCACAAAATAGCGACTGAGACCGGAAGTAGGGTAAACTTTTTTTCCGGTGAAAGTGCTTAGCGCTAGCGCAATTGCAGTCGGTGGAAAAATATGCGGAGACTAAAAGTGGTCCGTAATGCTTACCTTTTTATGATGTGTATGTCAACCCAAAGCAGAAACAACCTAATTTATCACTTCTTCTTCTTTGGAGTTTATCGGCAGTTTGCATCCATAAATGTTGCACTACCGCCATCTTCCGGATTTTTTTTCCTATCATGTCCAGTTACATCATATTCTTTTCATCATACCTATTCTTGATAAATATAAAAAAATACTTCTTCTTCTTTGTTCATTCTCCCCATTTTCCAGTATTTCCTTCATCTAATTTATCACTTCACAGCTTTCAGTGTTTTCATGGAACAACTGGGGAGAAGTTGAATCACGTCAGACACACACGACGCCAAGCCAAGACTAACGTCTAAACAAGACATCTGAAAGCAATCAAGATAATGAACCAATGAGAAAACAGAACTGAGGCTATGTTTACACGGAAACGATGGAGAAAACGCAAAAGTGGCGTTGCGCGTCATCACTTTTATTCTGCGTTTAGACGAGCGTTTTGTTTGGGAAATCCGCGTGCAAATGGTGACGCAAAAGTGTGTGAAATTCAATGTAGTATGCACTTCAGGAGGCTAGGAGTGCATACTACAACACCAAGTCCACGCGCCTGCGTACAACCTTCACTGTCAAACAAACTTTTGCGTTTTACCGTTTACACGGGAACGCGGCGGTGGAGCGTTTTTAAGATTTCCACTCGGTTTCACTTTTTTTGCGTTTTTAAGCCTCAAAAACGCCGTCGCCGTGTAAACGAAAGGCACAAAATACTTTTTACGTTTTCACCCGCGAGCGTTCTCGTGTGAACAGGGTCTGAGAAACACATATGCCTAAAACAAACAATCACAACGTAACACAATAGGCAATTAAAGCACGTGATATGATCACATGAGGGCAGGGGAAACGCATGACAAAAACCAGAACCTTGACAATAACAATATGCAATTTACATAAAACATCTGCCAAATGTATCAATGTAAATGGGGATATTCACAAATTTACAAATATAAAAGGGGCGCTGTGTTTGGCAGGGTATATATACACATCATTAACATTGTTGTGCCTTTGTGCAAGGCACTTAAAAGCTGGTTTTCTCCAGGGCATTCCTATTATCAGCTGTTTCACACTACCTATGTAGGCTACTACTTACAAACACACGTGTCACTGCTTAAAGAGAATGCAAAGCCACTAGACCACATTCCAACAGTTGAGTCAGCTTTAAACAGATACTTGAATCTGTTCAACACAACCCAGGTCCTTTAAGAGCTCTCACCCTCATTACCTCACTGTTTTCAGTGCTATGGGATAAATCTATAACCTGGCCTCCCCCAACAAAGAACAGCAGCCAATTACTGATAAATGTGTTTTCAGTATAACACAGTAAACAAGTCTGAAGTGAGCATCTAATTGTGCGGGTGGACAGCACCTTCGCTGTGACATTTAATTTATTGAAAAATAACCAAATACGACACTATAATGTAAACTAAATGTTCAGGGTGTATCATTTTTCCGTATGTTGATATCAGGTTTAATTGTTTTCGGATTTGCCATTTATGTAACTTGGTGCTTGCTTATTGTGTTAGAATTTCACTGATTTTTAATTAAAGATAATTGTGAGTGAGTGGTTTTACTGACGGCTTCTCTATTTTATCTCTTTCTCTGCAGGTCATCCCTTTTGTCGTTCTTCCACCTCACCGTCTATCACAGTGGATTGTAGAGCTGAAATCCCTCTATTGCCTGTTATGTGCACTGAGAGGTTATATTTGTTTACATGTGTGTATATTTGCATATCTCTTTTTTTAGGTTTGGACTGAGAACTGAGAGAGATCAAGTGATCGATACCACTTGCTTTTAAGAGTGATATTGAAACTTGCCTGTTTGCCCTTGAATGACACTACAGGAAGTAAATTCCTAGGCTAATTCTAAAAAACTCTAAGCAATGCAATTCGTTCATGGCAGAAATTCCATTAAAATATGTTCATCAGTATGCTCCACTCACTCTGAAGGCTTTTCAGGATTATTTGATGAATAGAAAGTTAGAAAAGAACAGCATTTATTTTAAATGTAAAAGTTTTATTGTCACTTTTGTTCAATTTTTTATATAAAATATACTTACAAAGAGATATATATATATATATATGTATGTAGTGTCTATAAACATGATATTGTCTGTGATGTTATATATATATATATATATATATATATATATATATATATATAACATCACAGACAATATCATGTTTTATAGACACTACATCTGTTGAGAAACATGCAAAGAGAGCATTTTTTCCAAAATAAGTTTATCATGAGTTCTGCTGTCATGTAAAGCAACTTTACACTTTAACATACAGTAGTTGAAGTTATGTATGTGAACATGTGTGTACATACCATATGCACCCTTTATAGTTCTCACTTTCAAGTGTTCTGCCCTGGGATTGATGTTCACTTTCGCATGGAAATCGCCCCTGGTCTGTAATGAAGAGAAACAGAACAGATCGTAATCCTTTGCGGTGCTTCGCAAAAACCCTCGACCACAAACAGACCCCCTGCTCCCGATTGTAGTGATGTATTCTGTAATAAGAAATTGATGACAAAGATCACATTGAGAATGACAAAGCCACTGCGCTGCCCTTCAAATAACCCCATAACCTATTCAATTTCTTTACTTCTCCCTCTCTCTCTCTCTCCCGCGGTCGTTCTCTGTTAATCTAAGGTGAGTTATGAAGTCACTCTCTTCACACCCGGGCCCTATAGGCAAACGGTGGCGTGAACGTTGTATCAGTGCTTTAAATACAGGTCGGGAGGATAGACAGGAGGAGATGAAATAAAGAATAAAAATGAGCGCCGAGGAACTGTCATTTTTCAGTCCCCGACTCAGACCTGGGAGAAAAGGGCCAGTTAGATTTATGGGACCCCCGTTAAGACCGAGCAAGGCGAACGGAGAGATGGAGAGAGAGATCAACGCTTGACATTTATTGGTGCAAGGGGAGATGGGCCAAGCTGTCAGGCACTGGGCGGCTCCACGGCCCAGTTTGAAGGTTATGTGAAGTCCCACTCATTAAGAGACAGACCCACTGACAGGAAGCTGATCCTCTGCGGGCAGCCCCCTTTCTCAGAAGGAGAAAAAGCATCGTCTCTCATTGGTGGCAGGAGAAAAAGAGAGAGAGAGAGAGGTTTATTAAGACATAAAAGATAGTTCTCAGGCCTGCCATTAGTGCTTCACACTGTCAGCTGTGTGGCTGTTACCACTGATCGGAATAGACACTCGGTTCAGGAAATCTTTAAGATTGGACTCTTAAATTTAAAGCAATTCAGCTTCAGGCCAAACAGTTAGATCAATTAGCGGTGGTTACCAAGTCAAGCAAACACTACTGTTTAAAAGTTTGGGGTGCAGTAAGATGTTTTTTGTTTTCCATTGAAATTAAGGGCAGTAAAGACATGTATACATGTAATGCATGCAATCACTGGAATATGTTACATATTTAAATATATATGTTATACATATTTTAGATAAATTACTTTAAAAATATATTAAAATAGAAAACAGTTATTTTAAATTGTAATATTATACAATACTACTGGTTTTACTGTATTTATTTTTGATCATATAAATGCAGCGTAGTGGGTTGCTTTCAAAAACATTCAAACATTACAGACCCGAAATGGAACTATAACTAAGGGAACTATGTATGCTATATCCTTAACGTAAAACAAAAACTCACATTTAGTACATTTTTTTCGTTGAATTGTTGACTAAATAATTTTATTTATATAATTTACGGTTCAAACCTTTGCCAGAAGTCCAATTCGATTTTTTGAAATACTTTTATTTTAAATTTTTTAATCAGATATTAATCTAATCAGCTATAGGGTGCTTTATGTTACATTTGTGTGGAAGTTACTCAGATCCGCACAGAAAGAGTAACATTTGTTTTTATCCTTTTTTTAAATGTGAGCACAGATTCAGATTTAAAACTTGCGGCATTGTGGTTCATGTGAAAGATGGAATACGAATTACAATAAACTATCAATTATTTATTATCAATAACTCAATTGCCCACCAGACATGACCTTTAGTTGGATGGCAACTGCTTATCACCCCTCATTACTTTCTCCACACACTTTGTCACTATGAAAACAGACAGATGGGCATTTTCAAGCATTCTCGATTCTCCTTCTTTATAATTTTACACTATTACCAGGAGGAAAATGTTCAACATCAACATACAGCATTGTGCAAATAAAAAGGCAGATTCAGTGGCCTGAGAGAAGTATTGTATGTGACATGAAAAAAAACAACATAGAATAGCTCTTAGTGCATCCAGCTGGACATAGTTTGAGGAAACCATGACCTTCAGGAGCAGGAAAACAAAGTTAGTCATCAGAGTTTATTGTAAGGTCAGTCGTGATGACTGATGTGATGTAATCATGGCACATTTTTTATGAGTCTGAATCTTGAGCCAATTAGATGGACAGACCTTAAAGGGATAGTCCACCCAAAAATGTGAAAATTCTGTTATCATTTAATCACTCTCATGTTGTGACTTTGTTCTTCTGTGGAACACAAAAAAAGATATTTTGACCATTTTTTCCTATTGACTTCCATTATATATCACACAATAGAAGTTAATGGAAGCCGAAACTGTATTATTCATAATATCTTTATCTTCAATTCGTACCGGTTTACAACGACATGAGAGAGACGGTTGGTTCAGGTATGTTGTGACACTTTTTGCAATTGAGTTGACTGGGAAAAAATGTCCCTGAATTCACGCTAAATGATGACAAAATATATATATTTTAGAGTGTACTATCCCTTTATTGACCTACTTTATTTATGTATTTATTTCGTTTTCACTTTTCTGGTTTGTTGTTGTGGTGTCATCAATTTTGGACCTGTCCTTTACACAGAAAGCATCTCTGGTTGGTTGCTTTACAGATGCCCCCTACTGGTTAATTGGTAATTCCAAACTTTCATATTTTCATATTGAAGACTTGACAGATCATCAAGAATAGCTGAATAAATTATTATGAATAATAAACACGCCTCATTTTTGAATTCAGGGTCAAAGTTATGTAGTCTCAGCAGCGGTATACATGTGAAGTTCACCATTTTCTGAGCTCTCTAAAAGTGCTGTTGTTCTCCAGCAGATCTGGGTGGCTTTGTCCCTGTTCGGCAGTCGCAGTGAGTCCATGGAGGAGGAACAATGGGCCATTGATTTAAGGTAGGCCGACTCTAAACGCTGCTATTCCGATGCGCTGTAACCGAAGCGATTTGTCACCAAAAAGGTCATAAATCACGAAGTGCCAAGAGAGATTGGGCAGTTCGGCTCATCCTCCTAGAGGAGCTGTTCACCCACCAGGACAAGCTTGGATCAATTCAGGGGGCAAAATGTCGGTATTAAAGCATCATAAAATCCTTACAAAGTGTCTCAAAGTGCAGATCACTTAGTGTGATTATTCAAGTAGGACATGTTCAGAACAACATCTTTTGTTGTCCCTTCTGCTATCTATCTATCTATCTATCTATCTATCTATCTATCTATCTATCTATCTATCTATCTATCTATCTGTCTGTCTGTCTGTCTGTCTGTCCGTCCGTCCGTCCGTCCGTCCGTCCGTCCGTCCATCTATCTATCTATCTATCTGTCTATAAACCTTCAAACTTTAAAGTTCCGAAACGATCTTAATTAAAAATGAGTTATGAATCTCTTTCAATTTCAGTTCTTTTTAATTCTACTTCCTTGAACGGCAGTTGTGCACTCTGTTTCTTAACTCAATTCCAATGTTACTTTAGTATTACGTATATAATTTCATATACTTATATACTTTTATAATATTTATTCATATTTTGAGTTTTTATTTTTATATTTTCAGACTTTAGCTTTAATTTATTTTTGTTTTAGCTTGTCATTTTAGCACTTCAACTTATTTCATTTCCGTTAGTTGCAAAGACAACAGTTTTTAATCTTAAGATTTTTAAGATTATATGTTAACATATAGTTTTAGTTAACAATAACAACACTTCTCAAATCAAATACAGGAATTAGTTTGAAACTTTTCTGCATTCAGAACCTGCCAATCAAGTTTTAAATGGACAAACATCACTTATATTTTCTTCAGAGATGTCTAGTTTGTTATCAATGCTTGTTTCTTTTGGATCCATAGTAAATAACGAGGGCTTTGGTAATACAAACATGCATTTTACATGTTTTTGAAATTCAATAAAATAGCATAATTCATTATTCTGCCGTCTTAAGATGAATGAAATCACTGTGGCCTCAGAGAGACAGAAAGATCACGGCCCACGGCAATCCATTATGTGTGAGTTTCTAATACCAGACTGCTAAAAGTGCTCATGCCCAACGCTTTCTGCTCTTTGTACGGTCCTGAGAAAAGAGAAATGGAGACCGGTGTCGTCTATCTCTCCATCTCTCTCAGCTAAAGGCCACCGACACACTATCCCCCACTATCACAGGGATGTATCAGTGACTCTTTAGAAACCCCGGGTCCATTGAGCTCCGAGTGAGATATCTGCTCGCGGTGACTGCGTGTGGCAGCCGGATACATAGCGGGACTAACCTTAGAGGACAAAGAGGCGGGAGGTTATCGCACGGGCAGATCTCTGACTGCTTTGATTTGGCCGTGTGAAGGAGAGTGGCGCGTTCGCGAAGGGGCCCAAGCTTGTGCGTCTGAGATGAAAAGAGCCGAACGGGGACCTTCTGCTCTGATGAATGGAGCTGGAAGGCTATAGAGTGAATGCGTTTGTGTTGGTGGCTTTATGAAAGCAGGACAGCAGGTACCTGAGAGGATATCGAACGACAGCATCGTAAATCAAACCGAGACACGCTCCCCTCCCCGACCGCGACTTGTCTACACATCTACTGTTCTACTCGTCGCTCTTTCAGTCGAGCTTTTGAGCCATTAGCATTGACAAGACTCGGCATCCGTCATCAAAAATTCATATTGTTACTTCTGTAAAAGATATTTCTCTAAATACGTTCACAATGAATTATGGGTAATTCCTCTTGCCCTTCCTACGGATGTTCCCCCTCTTTTACCTAAGACTTCATTTTATCTCAGCGTTAACCTGAAGGGACAGGTCCGTCCTATCAGCATGCAGGGACAAGGGCTAGAAACACTCCATCCATCTCCACATCGAGATTTAGTACTTCATAAACCATTTCCTCCGGAAGATTCACTTTCTACGTGCCGCGGCAGGTGCCTTTTTCGCACAGATGCTTCGGAGCGAAGAGACGTTGTATTGTTTCTCACTTCCCCTGTCGCCAAGGTTTATAGGGACTGTAAAATGGACACAAATGGGATGTGCCGTGTCCATCAAAACATGCTTTTTTGGTTTTGATGGCCTTACGGGATCTCGTGACGGTTTGTAAAAAACATCCTGCGTCACGGTGGAGAAGATATGTGCTGCTTTGAAACCTGTGTTTTCTTTTTGTGCACTTCAGAGTTTCTGTTTTTATAGGCAAGTGTAATGTTATTTGCAAATTGATTTAGTTAAATGTCCCACAGGAGCAGCACAATTTACACAGAGGTAAGCTGAGTCCGACCCGGGGTCATCGTTAATATATAACATGTTAAACACGGCTTTGGGAGGACACAGAAGAAAAGAGAGGAGATGAGAGCAGGTAAGGTAAGAGATGAAATGAGACGAGAGCAGGTGAGATGAGAGCAGGTAAGATAAGAAATGAGAAGAGACGAGATGAGACGAGACGAGAGCTGGTGAGTTAAGAAATGAGATGAGACGAGAGCTGGTGAGTTAAGAAATTAGATGAGACGAGAGCTGGTGAGATAAGAAATGAGATGAGACGAGAGCTGGTGAGATAAGAAATGAGATGAGACGAGAGCTGGTGAGATAAGAAATGAGATGAGACGAGAGCTGGGGAGTTAAGAAATGAGACGAGACGAGAGCTGGTGAGATAAGAAATGAGATGAGACGAGAGCTGGTGAGATAAGAAATGAGATGAGACGAGATGAGAGCTGGTGAGATAAGAAATGAGATGAGACGAGAGCTGGTGAGATAAGAAATGAGACGAGACGAGAGCTGGTGAGATAAGAAATGAGATGAGACAAGACAAGAGCTGGTGAGTTAAGAAATGAGATGAGACGAGAGCTGGTGAGATAAGAAATGAGATGAGACGAGAGCTGGTGAGATAAGAAATGAGATGAGACGAGAGCTGGTGAGATAAGAAATGAGATGAGACGAGATGAGAGCTGGTGAGATAAGAAATGAGATGAGACGAGAGCTGGTGAGATAAGAAATGAGATGAGACGAGAGCTGGTGAGATAAGAAATTAGATGAGACAAGACAAGAGCTGGTGAGATAAGAAATGAGACGAGATGAGAGCTGGTGAGATAAGAAATGAGATGAGACGAGAGCTGGTGAGATAAGAAATGAGACGAGACAAGACAAGAGCTGGTGAGATAAGAAATGAGACGAGACAAGACAAGAGCTGGTGAGATAAGAAATGAGACGAGACAAGACAAGAGCTGGTGAGATAAGAAATGAGACGAGACGAGACAAGAGCTGGAGAGATGATAAATGAGACAAGACGAGAGCTGGTGAGATAAGAAATGAGATGAGACTAGACAAGAGCTGGTGAGATAAGAAATGAGATGAGACTAGACAAGAGCTGGTGAGATAAGAAATGAGACGAAACGAGAGCTTGTGAGATAAGAAATGACATGAGACGAGACGAGCATGTGAGTCAAGAAAAGAACAGTTGAGATAAGAAATTAGATATGAGACGAGAGCAGGTGAGACAAGACAAAACAGGAGTAGAACAGGTGAGATGAGACAAGAGAAGACAGAAGAATATCGACAGAGATGAGAAAAGAGAATAGAGGAGATGAAATGAAACAACACAGGAGATAAAATTAGATGAAAAGAGACAAGTAAACACTAGATAGTAAACACTATTTCTGGACGAGAAGAGAAAATGAGGTAAGGCAAAATGAGGAGAGCAGAGCATAAAAAGAGCTCAAGACAAAACGAAATGTGACGAGACAAGACAAAACAAAATTAGACGCGTCATGTGGGGATATGAGATAACAAGAGCCGAGAAAGGCAAATGAGATGAGAGCATGCAGTAGAGATGAGATTATGAAAAGAGAGCAAATTGAATTTAGAACAGAGGAAAATGAAGAACTAGGTAGTGATTACTAGTTTTTCTTGAGGAGAGCAGTGCAACTAGTTAGACAAGGAAGAATTGACTTTGGAGTGCACTGTTGTTGTTGGAGAGGATTCCCTGCGTTCACATCCATCTTCACTGTCTGTGACTCTGCCTTTTAATTAACAACTTTAGAATCTGCTTTGTCTTCTAAAAGAGGATGAAGTCTAATTGTGCTCCAAATTAAACAGCCTAATGAAAACACACCCTCAGCTCATTCATCACAAGCTGCCGGTGCACAGACCAACACTCAGCCCCCCAGTGGGGAATACATAGAAAAACACCACAAACACTCATCTCATGGGAAGGACGACAATGATTTCTAATGACAATTTGAACTTTGTTTTGCATAACGAGGAGGAGAGGAAGGAGTCATTACTAACAAATGATTTTAACTTTGGCTTTTCAGACTGCTCTTAACCCCGGGTTATCATCATTCTAAACCCCACTTTTAACCCCGGGTAAAGGAATATTTCACACTTGTAATATAGAAGCGGGGTTAACACCACTTTTTACACAGGGTTATAAACCCTGCTCCGCTTTTGCGCTGTTAACCCCGCACTTAACCCCGGGTTATCATCATTCTAAACCCCACTTTTAACCCCCGGTAAAGTAATGTTTCACACTTGTAATTTAGAAGCGGGGTTAACACCACTTTTTACCCAGGGTTATAAACCCTGCTCCGCTTTTGCGCTGTTAACCCCGCACTTAACCCCGGGTTATCATCATTCTAAACCCCACTTTTAACCCCGGGTAAAGTAATGTTTCACACTTGTAATTTAGAAGCGGGGTTAACACCACTTTTTACCGAGGGTTATAAACCCTGCTCCGCTTTTGCTCTGTTAACCCCGCGCATAACCCCGGGTTATCATCATTCTAAACCCCACTTTTAACCCCGGGTAAAGGAATGTTTCACACTTGTAATATAGAAGCGGGGTTAACACCACTTTTTACCCAGGGTTATAAACCCTGCTCCGCTTTTGCTCTGTTAACCCCGCACTTAACCCCGGGTTATCATCATTCTAAACCCCACTTTTAACCCCGGGTAAAGGAATGTTTCACACTTGTAATATAGAAGCGGGGTTAACACCACTTTTTACCCAGGGTTATAAACCCTGCTCCGCTTTTGCTCTGTTAACCCCGCGCTTAACCCCGGGTTATCATCATTCTAAACCCCACTTTTAACCCCGGGTAAAGGAATGTTTCACACTTGTAATTTATAAGCGGGGTTAACACCACTTTTTACCCAGGGTTATAAACCCTGCTCCGCTTTTGCTCTGTTAACCCCGCGCTTAACCCCGGATTATCATCATTCTGAACACCACTTTTAACCCCGGGTAAAGGAATGTTTCACACTTGAAATTTAGATGCGGGGTTAACACCACTTTTTACCCAGGGTTAAAAACCATGCTCTGCTTTTGCGCTTTTCTAACGCCGCATTACGGTTCCAATCGTGTTGAGTGTCAAATGTTGCAGTGTAAGAATGTTACGACTAGATTACTAGATAGCAGGCTACAGCCAATCGCATCCCTTATATTGACACACTTTGTACAGTCACAAAAAAAACACGCTTTGTGTAAACTCTAGGCTGTTTCCACATACAAGGGGAAAATGTCAGTGACTGAAAATGCAACAATTGGAGTAAAGAGACTGTTTAATATCTTCCTTACTAGTCTGTAAAGTCCATTTAGTATAAACGTAATGATACAGTTGACAATATATAAAACGAGGAAGCACAATGCTAGAGCCTTTACGTATTTGAACACTGACACGCCACATATTCAAATAAGAACATTAACCCAGGGTTTAAGAATGCAGGCGACAGTGTGAAGCGGAATATGATTCATTGTTAACCCCTGGTAAATTGTGAGTAATGTGAAACTTGAAGCAAGATAAGCCAGGATTCCATTTAGCATGGCTCAGGGTTAACTATTTCAAGTGGGAAAAGCTCTAAGATATAGAAAGATTTTGGTCATAATTTAAGGGCAGGTTTAGTCTTAAGCGGGTTTGTGACACATTCAGACAGAGCCTGGCTTCTTCAGGTCGTGAACAGAGAGAGAGAGAGGGGGGATGTGACGGAGGAGGGGAGAGCTGCGCAGATTGAAGGAGGATGGGGCAGGAGCAGATTTGATAGCTGTCAGAGTCGTGGTGGAAGCTGACAGTCGGGACGGATGACTCCTGGCGGAGCGTCCACGAGAAAGTGGTTTAAGAACGCCCCTGGAGATGACGGAGCCCTCTCTAATGGGGCCTGCCAATCCGATTACTCTTTATTGTGAGTATGAAGCCTGGTGTGTAATTCAGTTTGAGGAGAACAGAGGGCCACCGTCAGCCTGGGAAAGTTCACACTCGGCAATGTGAAGACACATTTCAGGCACAGAGGAAATATTGCAGAGGATGCGTTGACTTCACCTGGCAGACTACCTTCACCTCACTATACCTTTAAAATGTTAATGTTGTACTTTTTTCATTCATACTAAATTATAATCAATATTTGAGTCTGATTAATTTTAAGATGTGAACATGAATCTGTTGTGTTAACTGAAAATTAAAACTACTAAAAGTATTAAAATGATGAAATAAATAACAATAAATTAAAGCTCAATAGAAATATAAAAAGTAAACGCTAATTCAAAATATTAATAATAGTATATAAATAATACTAAAATGAAATTGGTATGAACAAGAAAAAATGTGACAACATTTACTGATTTCTTAAAGAAATCCATAAAGGGGTTATATTAATTTTTCATTATTTAAAAACACTGTAAGCAAATAAGCAATAGCTAGTAGTGTATACAATACTGTCGTACTTCATGTTAGAACTCTTGTTTTATAGAAAATACACAAGTCACCAGCGTGCCCGTTTCTGGCTTTGCATAAAGGTCCTCATGAACTATGTCAAATTGAACAGCCATGACAATGTTTTGTTGATTTGGCTGTAAACGTCACATTCCATGTCATCACACCACATCCATATCCACATCTATATACATATCCATATCCTCGTCATGCAGATCAGGGTCATGATGAGGTTGGAAAGTTTGTTGTAGTCATAGTAGTCCACTTCCTCTCATTTGATCCCTTTTACCTTGAGACTTTTCCTCACTGATTTCAAATAATTCGGATCTGGATAGCCCGAGCTGAGACAAAAGGAGAGAGAATGTTGACGAATCAACATTAAAGATGAACAACACAAAAAACCTAAATGAAATAAAATCGCACAAAATAGTATATTATCCAAAAATGTTAATTAAATGTTTAACATAATGGTTTCCTTATGGTTTTAAAGGCAAAATAGGATAAATAAATCAAATAAAGATAACATTTTGAATAAAAAATAACTATTTATTTGAATAATTTGTTTATATTATTATGGTTTTCATTTTTCTAATCGCTTCTAAAGACGAAATCATAAAATTTGCTTAACTATAACAAAAACACTTAACAGAAAATAAAACAAAAAAAATCTGAAAATAAATCAATTTTAAATGAATTGAAAATATTTATTTTCAGGCTTAATTAAATGTTTAACATAAGGGTTTCCTTACGGTTTTAAAGGCAAAATAGGATAAATAAATCAAATAAAGATAACATTTTGAATAAAAACTCAAAAAATAACTATTTATTTGAATAATTTGTTTATATTATTATGGTTTTCATTTTTCTAATAGCTTCTAAAGACGAAATCATCAAATTAACTTAACTATAACAAAAACACTTAACAGAAAATAAAAATAAAAAATCTGAAAATAAATGAATTTTAATTGAATTGAAAATATTTATTTTCAGGCTTAATTAAATGTTTAACATAAGGGTTTCCTTATGGTTTTAAAGGCAAAATAGGATAAATAAATCAAATAAAGATGACATTTTGAATAAAAACTCGAATAATTTGTTTATATTATTATGGTTTTAATTTTTCTAATCGCTTCTAAAGACGAAATCATCAAATTTGCTTAACTATAACAAAAACACTTAACAGAAAATAAAACAAAAAAAAATCTAAAAATAAATCAATTTTAATTGAATTGAAAATATTTATTTTCATGCTTAAAAATAGTATGTAAGACGCTGCAAATGAATAGAAAGTAAATTTTGTTTTGTTTAGTGAAGTAAGAATATATATATTTGAACTCAGCAATTATGAAGAACTGTGGTGAACACTGATCTACTATTTGGGATTCATTATTATACCTTCCGCTGTCCCGAGTCTTGAGGGGTATATCTGCAGGCGTCACGCGGTATTCACCGCTGAGATCGGCCGCCACAGTGAACAGCAGCTTGTGTTGGAAGGCCTGCTCCAGTAGCCGGACGATCTTGGTCCCTGTGGTGTTCTGAGGCAGGTAGGCCACACACTCACTCCCCTTGTAGCCATGTCCCGGGTGCGGATGCTTATCCTGCAAGACGAGTTACTAAAGTTGAGCACTTCCATAAAAAAACAACTCTAAACTCATCTGATTAAAAAACAACAACAACTGATGGACACTAAGGTCAAGCACAGCACTTTATAAACACTTCAGGCATTAGTGTCTATATATCATAACAGGGGATTTCAGTTCTGTAGTGTGTAAGTGTCTGAGAAACAGGCTGGACAGGATTCCACAGAGCAGAAAGACAGATAGCTGAGATGTTTCTCAGTGATAGATTGAAAGGTGTGTCAATTGGCCTTGTTATTTAAACACCGTCAAAGAAGAGATACTGTAAAAAAACAATGAGAAGAATTCATCATGATCATAAGCTCACCGACTGGATTCCATCATCAAAATGAAAGGTGATTTGAATGGTGTCACAGTCAGGATGTCCCGGCAAACTCCGTCTTTCAATGTTACAATTCATCTGCCCTCCATCTGGCTGGCTTCCTTGTTTTATCAGATTATTCTTTTTGCGGTTGCTTGATCTTTGAGTTTCTGCTTGAATTGTCACGAAACATAACAGACACACGTTAATGGTACAAATGGCATCCTCAAACACATACAAGCTTTTCTCAGAAATAAAGTGACTTTCTTGAGCTACTCTTAATTGTGGATGTATGATGTCAGGCGTCCTAGATATATCCAGGTATTAGTGTATTACATTAACTACTGAATTAGCAGGTTGTGCTAATGTTTCACAAAAAAAAAAAATGTCTATCTATTTTTTTAATCATTTGAAACCTAAAAAAACTAATAATTTTATTGAAATTGAGCTTGTTAGGTAATGCATTAACTAACATTAGCAATAGGCAATTCATTTGTTACACTATTTACTCTTTGTTAATGTTAGTTAATAAAAATAGAACTGTTCCTTCATGTTAGCTTATGGCCATTAAATAATATGGTAATTTTAGTCATATAATAGCTGTTGTGAACTAGATTAATATGCATTAAAAGAATTGTTAATTTATATTAACTATACTGTTAACAAACGTTATTGTAAAGTGCTACTGATATTTAATTATTTGACGCAATAGCATTCATGCATTCTTAAAAGTGGGAAAACATGTAGATATTTATTTGTGGGTAATATTTGTCTTTCAGTGTCATGACCTGTGTGTCGGGTCAGAAGCTCACCTGTCTCACCCAGCGGTGGAGGACCGTTCAGGTATCTGGTGCAATGCATCTTATCCTTGCTCTGTGAAGCGCCCATGATCAGCTCCGAGTTAAATGAGCAAAGATTTCATAGGTCTGCCGGTCATTGAAAAGAATAAGCTATAAGAATAAGATATCACAGAGGAGTTTATATCAAATCATTTGAACGCATTCATATTTCATCTTTTAGGATGCTTACCTGCTTCTCTCTTTCTTTAGGGTGAACTGCTCAGCTACACTCTTGAATCTTTCTCATAGCTCACAGATTGCACACAAATAAATAAGGAAGAGAATGTAGGTGCAGTTAAACCTGTTCTGGATGAGACTGCTGGTTGAGAACGGGAGGGGTTTTGAGGATTTCGGCAGGCGAGAAAGACATGTTTCATGTATTTGTTTGCTTGAGGATTCAAAATGTTTCTACAAACTTTTAATGCGATTTGTGTGTGAAAATAATGATAAATTGTTTAATCTGGTTAGCCAAAATAACTTCCCCTGCAGTGACTTCTCTTCTCTGATGACGTGTTTACCTGTCACTCACATTAGATCGACCAATAGCAATCCACACAACCATCCAATCAATTATCGATGGACAAAATCAATTCCTGCCCTACATTTTTTCTTGTTCGAGAAGCCATTTCATCCAGATATATATATATATATATATATATATATAATATATATATATATATAAGCTTGTTTCCGCCACAGAATACAAAATAAAAAAGGCAATTGCGACTTTTTATCTCACAATTCTGAGGAACAAAGTCTTTTTTTTCTTAGAATTGGACTTTATAACTTGCATTTGTGAGGTTGATATCTCACAATTCGGAGAAAAGATGATATAAACTCGCAATTGCTAGAAATAAAGTCAGAATTTCTCGCAATTTCAAATTTATATGTTGCAATTTTGAATTTATATTTTGCAATTCTAACTTTATAACACGTAATTGCGACTATATCACACAATTCTGACTTTATGTCTTGCAATTCTCGGAAATAAAGTCAAAATTGTGAGATGTAAACTCTCAACTGTGAGATATAAAGTTGCAGTTTTCTTTTGGAAACAAGCTTCCATTGATATATGTCACAATAAGGAAGAAAAGAATATCACTACTTCCATACTTCCATTCTCAAAAGCTTTTGATATAGTCAACCATCATATTTTATTGGAAAAAAAAAATCAAAAATATGGTTCTCATGATGTTACGCTGCCTTTAGTGGTTAAAAAACTATTTCAAAACAGACAACCATTTTAATGGATGCTATTCCAACAAATCCAGACTACCTTGTGGGGTCCCACACTGTAAAAAAAATATTGTTGGTTTAACTTAAAAAAGTAAGTAACCTGGTTGACTTAAAATTTTAAGTTGATTGAACTGGAAAAAGTGAGTTAACACAATGAAGGAGATTACTTTAATCATCAGAAACTCAAAATAATAAGTTATCTCAACTAAATGAATTATTTAAGTTGATTTGACAAAAGAAAATATGTTGTGATAACAAATCTTGAAAATATTTTTTTACAGTGTGCCATCTTTCTCACCAATCTAGGGAGTTGATTCTTGCGTTCATAGCTCAAACTATCTAATAAATGGAATTATTCGTACAATCCTCTAGAGGATTCTGTAACATCCCAAATACAATGTTTGTCTCGTGAGGATTCAGAGGTCACATAATTGACTCAGTCTCACAAGTTTCTAGAGATTTGTTCCTTATCATTCACTGAAGGGGGTTTCCAACTCTGTAAAGCATTATGTAATAAAGGAAGGATAGAACAACATGTAGTCTACTTCTCCAGAAGAGTGGAGAGAAATATCACAAAGACGGCACATGAATCCGTGGATCCACTGCGGAGGCTCAGAGTGAGATGAGGGGAGATGAGACCAAAGACTCCAGGCTGAGAAGAGATTGAGAGTTCCTGCTTTCAGCACACAATAAATCCAGAGATGTGTGCAGAGAGAAGGACTTACTGATCTGCAGACTGGACAGGGGTTTAGTTTTATTGTGGGTTTTTTTTTTTTTGTGAGGCGAAAGCTGATTTTTTATGACAGTGTTTCTGTTCGTCTGTGTACATTCTGTCTTTTCTGCCTCTTTGTCACAAACCTGCACGAGAAAGTTCCCTACTTTTTCTTTCTGCTCTCATATACATATTGATTACAAATGCCATGATTTTTTTTTTTTTTTTTTTTTGAGGCGCATCATTGTAGGGTCTTGATGGCTTGATTAGAAGTGCAAGGAGCTAATCAACCAGATAATCCACATACACACACAGAGAAGAGAGAAGCTGCTGATTAATGATATTGATAATCACATGCGTTTTCAAAACTAGAGACTCTTAGTACGGTAATGCCATATAGGCCACCAATCTCCACCAGTTTTAAGAATTTAAAAGAATAGCAAATATATAATATTTTTTTGATACTGTAACTTCAATGTAAACATATCCTTTTTTTTTTACTAATATTAATCATGTGTTTGGTCTGTTGGCTGGCTGCCAGCACGCTATTTGAGTGACATACACAATTTAATCAAATTAAAATAATTATCTGATCATCCTCCATAACACGGTTGCTATTTACATCTCATGTCGTCTGTAAACTCTTGCGTACCAATGCAATGACTTATGCATTTTTAATACATCACAACAAGCTACACAACAAACCTCTTGTTACCACAGCCACAAAGCGTCCGCGCCCTCAGATCACTTGGACGTGGCTTACAAGAGGTAAAAACGATATAAATACTGTTCGTTTTCTCACACAAACCGCTCGTTACGTGTCTTTCGTGCTCTTTGAGGTGGTGACCATAGACCTCCATTATATGACTGACAGACACCTAAAAATATCAAAATTGGAACTACTGCGGTAACAAAGACACCTACATCTTGGATGCCCTTGAGGTAAGCTAAAACATACCAAATACTAATTTTCAACTATCCATTTTTCTTAACATTGCAACGCTGCATTTCTAATCAACTCCTGACAAACACATTGATTATCATTTGAATTATTATCACTCAGTGAGTCATTTAACCAAGTCTTTTGTCTTCCAAACACGTTCAAATGTACAAATTCATGTAATTTCTTATTTACCTGGAAGGAATATAGGGATTCCCCAACTTTTTTGTCAGCTCTACCTCTTTGACCTAATATTTATTTAAAGTACCACCAGCGATTTTAAGTGAACAGGTCAATAATACAATTAAATCCAATAATAGATTCAAGTTCATGGTTCTCCGATGTCATCGACAGGATTATCCTGTTCAAATCAATGTGATAAGCGAGTTTGGTCAAAAAGTAATCTAAAAGTAATCAAATATACCTTAAATATGTAATGTAATGGATTACATTACTAACTACATTTTTTGCCATGTCATTTGTAATCAGTAACCGGCTGTAATTTGTAAGCTCTACCTAATGCCAAATCCTTCAGAAGGAATTACTAATTGGATCAGTAGTTTAACATGAAACGCATATCTCCCTAATTTAAATGTAAGCTTCTGAAGTTTTGTTTAAAAAAGTAACGACTCCTAAATGAATTACTATTTGGATCAGTTTTCTAAAGTGAAGATCATGGTAACCCATTAATGACTCAAGTGTTACCAACTAAACATTTTTCCACAGTAGGCTTTGAGATTGATAAGACTTATTTAAGCTAGTATAAAATGGTACACACTTCCTCTGGGCGGCATGGCAGCCTTACAGTCAGAGTGTGTTTTTGGATGTCGCATATAGTGAGGAGAGAGAGGCATAGCTGTACAGCGCTCCTCTGGAGCGTGCCGGAACATTCCTCACAGATTTGGGCGTCAGCTTCTTTCTCTTAAATCCCTGGGAGTGCTGCGTTTCCATGGTGATCGAAAGTTATATGAGCCATCTTTATTCATCACTGTGGCCCAGAGGGCTGGAGAAGAAGCACTGACGATAGAGAGAGATAAAGAGGAGGAAAAAGAGGAAGACAAAGATAATCTCCTGTTGGTTTGCGTCTGTCTGGTGTTGAGTTGACGCACCTTTCTATATCAAAAATCTCAACAGTGAAAGCAAAGATCGGCGTCAAGACTCTTACATCGTGTCTACACTGCAAGTGATGCAACAAAAACATTTGTGGATTATAAAGGGTGCACGCCAAAGTATATTAATTACTCCCACTGATCCCTGCAGCATACGACACATGAAAAATACACAAGGTTCTCAATGGAGACAGTCATTCACGCAAACAAACAATGAACGCTCAGTGCTGTACTAGTTTCATTACCCATCATGCCCACTGGCTCTGAGCCCCTAATCTGTCTGTGTCCTGTCTGAAGTCGTCTGTTCTATTAATAGTCAGAACTGCAGAAAACCACATTTTACATTTACATTAATTCATTTAGCTGACGCCTCTATCCAAAGCGACTTACAATTGCTATATATGTCAGGAGTCGCACGCCTCTGGAGCAACTAGGGGTTAAGTGTCTTGCTCAGGGACACATAGGTGTCTCACAGTGGATTCGAACCCGAGTCTCTCACACCAAAGGCTTGTATCTTATCCACTGCGCCATCACCACCCCCAAATTTCGCCTTTCAGAACCACAAACCATTGGTGACCATAGACCTGCATTAAATGACTGACAGACAAGAACGGTTTGACCTAAAAATATCAAAATTGAAACTACTGCAGAAACAAAGACACCTACATCTTGAATGTCCTTATACCAAAAATTAATTTCAAATTAAACTATCCCTTTAAGACGTTAAGACGACTGCTCTAAACAATTACCAATCTAGCTTAGTATGTGGGCCAATAACTGTTGATTATTAACTGGGGGGATATATCACAAATATCAAAATGGATATGTCGGGACAAAATCTTTACTCGGACTTGCTTCCTCAAAGACTCAGTGTTTTTTTTTTAAATAAATTTTAGAAACTGTTGCTGTACTTTGATTATAACCTCTAGATTTACATTGAAAGAGGAAAGAACGCTGTACACCATTGTTTCCCAACCCTGTTCCTGGCGGCACACCAACACTGCGTGTATTTTTTGTCTCCCTTATCAAACACACCTGATTCAACTCATCAGCTCATAATCAGATGGGTTAATGAGCTGATGAGTTGAATCAGGTGTGTTTTAGATTATAGGGAGACAAAGAAAACACGCAGTGTTGGTGTGCCGCCAGGAACAGGGTTGGGAAACACTGCTGTACACTATATCTGGAGATCAGTGTCCTGTAGTATCGAGATACTGTTATAGATTTGAGTTGTTTATATATTTTTTTGTTGAAGTAGTCTATTTCCCTTGGTAGGAACCATCTTTGAATCTTGAGGACCCAATCAATCAATGACATGAGATCAGATAAAGATTAATATTTTGGGGAAGTGAACTATAAATTTATGTAGTAAAACATGAAAAGTGTTTTTTTTTGTGTGTGTATGTGTTCAAATGTGTATATTAAGCAGATATCAGGACTTTTTAATGACATGGAGAGTTTGAAATTCAGCCTTTCAGGAGTGTGTATGGTACGTGGCTTTCAGGCTGTGTGTGAACAGCTTCAAATGACTGTGATATATTAGTGAGGTGTAGCAAAGTCAGGCATGCACTCCTAACAAATTGGCTGTAGAGCAATTGACAAGACATGCACAGCGAGAGACTGAGGATATAAGGACCTAAGAACAGGCCATCCCAAACAAGTGTGTTTGAATCTACAGTTCGGATAAAACAAGAGAGATAGAGAGAGCTCTTGCAGGGCAAGATAAACTCAATTTGTTTCCTATTGACCAAGCTGAGACCCTTTGCTTAACATGAAGTGTGCAGATCGAGTTGTCTATACCTTTTTATGGTTAACTATTTGAGGAGTCAGCCAATGTAGTGGTATCTGAAATCTTGGATATTATCCAGTGTTCTCATTCAATCCCATACTGCACTTCAATAATGAGTGTACAACCAATGTACACTCAACGGAGAACACAGATTCACTGTGAGTATTTCGCATTTCCGGTGAACTCAGTGTACGAATTCGCTCACTTGTTTTCATTCACTCATTAAAATGGATAGTTCACCCAACAATGGAAATCCTGTCATCATTTACTCCTGAAGTTGTTTGCAAACGTGTATGAATTTATTTCTTCTGCTAAGCACGAAATAAGTTATTTTGAAGAACATAGATATCCAAACCCTTTTTTTAAGGAGAAAAAAAATACCACTCTCAGAAAAAAAGGTCCAAAAGCTGTCACTGGGACTGTACCTTTTCAAAAGGTACGCTTTTGTACCTAAAGGGTGCAAACTGGTACCTTAATTGTACATATTAGCACCTAAAATGTATATATTAGCACCTATGTGTACATAATTGTATGTATTAGCACCTAAAATGTAAATATTAGCACCCAAATGTACATATTATCACCTAAAATGTACATATTAGCACCTAAATGTATATATTAGCGCCTAAAATGTACATTAGAACTTAAATGTCCATATTAGCACCTAAATGTCCATATTAAAACCTAAATGTACATATTAGCACCTAAAATCTACATACTAGCACCTAAAATGTCCATATTAGCACCTAAAATGTACATATTAGCACCTAAAATGTCCATATTAGCACCTAAAATGGGCAAAAGTTTACCTTTTGAAAAGGTACAGCCCAAGTGACAGCTTTTTTCTGAGAGTGTATGGAAGTCAATGGGGCCCATAAACTGTTTGGTTACAGACATTTTTCAAAATATCTTCTTTTGTGTTAAGCAGAAAAAAGAAATTGATGCAGATTTTGAACAACTATAAGGACAGGATTTTTGGGTGAGCTGTCCCTTTAACTCACTCAATAGTGAAAGAGGGTATGCATGGGACGATTTCTGTTGATTGCACTGTTCAACCAGTAATGCCGAAAAGTGAGTGTATTTAACTGTGACATCAGTGAATCACTGAATCATTTAGGTCTTTTAGGGCAAAATTATTTTTCTCTTTTATCAATATGAAGAGAAACATTAGCCTATGATTCGTTCAATTTAAAAGATTCAACAGAAGATGTTATTCTGCATAAAACTCAAAAATCACAAGAGGATTCGTTTCTCCTCAAACTTGCTGTCCTACCACAGTCTTTATGAGCAGGGCAAAGGATACGTCTGAGGGGAAATACGCACATATTAAAACTATGGACTGATCGTCTGAGGTCTGTTATATAAACCATTACTGCCACAGTCCATGTATTTTTTATCAACCTTTAAATATAGAGAGGTGGGAGCGTTTTAATACCAGCCAGACAAATAAGGGTCGCGATCAATAAACCTCCTTTGCAGGAAGCTTCAGATTCCCTATTATCCAACTCTATAGTTCTTATACACCAAAGAAGAGCAAGCAAAGATACACGGCCATTGGGACTCGCAAAGTCAATACTGTTCCCTGTTCACGGGCCTGAGGGGTCATGTAATGATCCATCCTCAGTGCCAAATATTGTTCCAGCCCAGTTTTGAGAGATATTTTCGATCTACCCGCAATGTTGTTTGAAACGGGAGACTTTACTTCATTCCCAGTGTCTAACTCTTTGCCCCGACTATCAGATTGACGAGCCAGATGCTAATGAGAACCACTAAACCAGTTCAGCTATATCAGACGTTTAGGATGGAAAGTGGATTTTGTTAGCAGAATTAAGGCTTTTGCTGAGCCTCCGCTAGCTGACAAATAATTAGCTATCAGATGTCCGGCACCCTACAGGAGGCTGTTGAGTGAAATTAAGTGAAAGCGGAGAATAAATGGACAGTGCGTCCTGATAACCGAACGCGGAGCGTCTTAAAAGACAACCTGACTGCTGCTCTGCGCAGACGTGTCTTCAGATAATTCAGCATTCTCCTGTGTGTCTCACGCTAATGAAATGCAAAACGTTCCATCCAGAAATGTCACAATTGATTTATCTTCTTCTCTGCCCAGTGACTTTACTTCAATCTTTCCATGGATAAGTGAAGAATGAAGGAAAACCAGTGATGTTATTTGCCCCTGAACGCTTGCTCTTCATGTCCTTTTCTATCTGATGATTCAGTATGTACTGACACTAACGCCGCCTTCACACTGGCAGTTAAAATCAGCTCCGATGCGGCTTCGAAACGACCGGAAGTCCTACGGAGATTCGCAGACCGCATGCGAATGGGTCCGAACCGCGTCCGAACGAGACTCTGGCTCAGCGCCAGCCAATGCGCGAAAGCACTTTTGAATTTAGCAGTTGATCACGTGATGCACTGAATGTTCTAATGGTGCGTTCTATTATACCCAACGAACGAACCGACTCGGACCTCGGATTTGACGTCACGTCCACACTTCAAGCGTTCTATTATGTTTTGCTTGTCCGAGTCGGAGAAAGCTGTTGTAATGGTAGCACTGGCCGAGTACCAGGCACTTACATTAAAATAAAAATATAACTTCACCTTATCAAAATGCAGCCATTTGAACTTGAAAATGTTCACTTTATTTAAAGTTTTTCATGTTAATCTTCTGTTAGCAACACTAGCAACGTTAGTAATTGCACTCACAACAACCGATTCCCATACCTACAGGGGACGCAGTAATACGAGTGATTATAATCGTCATTTAAAATACCAAAGCGGTTCAAAAACAATGAAAACAATTCATTCTTACAATTCACAGGGCGCAGCCATCTTGAATTCCGAAACGGAATTCTTGTTCGGTGTCCTCATGGTTGTCCGACGTCCGAGAGGAAAAATTCGAGGAAAGGGGGCATGTTGCTAGGCAACGTCTGTCGTCCGATTCGGATCTCCGAGACGGGTGAATAATAGAACGCACCATAATCACACCGCTGTGATCGTACGTGCGAAAGGATTAACAAATATGCCTTGATTATTGAAGAAAAAAGTGCTTTATTTGTAATTGAAAATAATGGTGCTGATGATTTTTAGAGCCCCCACAGGTGTATGATTTTACTGCTTTCATGGGAGCTCATCCTCTCTCTATGGGAGCTCAGCTCCCACTGGCTCCCACGTAATTCGAACCCTCACTCTAAAAAATGCTGGGTTGTTTTAACCCAACTTTGGGTCAAATATGGACTAACCCAGCTGTTGGGTTAAATTTTTACATTACATTTTTAACCCAACATTTCGGGTTTGTCCATATTTGACCCAAAATTGGGTTAAAACAACCCAGCATTTTTTAGAGTGCTGGTTAAAGCGTCACACAGTTACAACAGACTCCACAATGCCAAAGGAAGAGATGGAACGATGAGAGTCTCTTCCTCTCTGTCACTTCCTTTCTGTCAGAGTGGACCGAACTGAAGCGTCGTGTCATTGTAAATGTGTCAGACTCTGTGTTGTCATGGCGACCATAGGAACACGAGCCCATTAGGGTTGTGTGGCCCCTGATTGGCTTGTCTCGCCTGTCTAAAGTTCACTTTATTCCCGAGACTGCCTTGCGCACTGGTTTTTAGTCCATGCGCCAGTTCGTTTCCTGTCTGACCCGGCATCCACCGTGATGGACATACGCTACGAGCGCTTGTGATGGTGAGGGTGTGATTTGACATGTCTTGTCTTAAAGCGATGAGTCAAGGAATGAGAAAGCCACCAGGACATCGATGTCTCAGGGCCTGTGATCTGTGTTTTTAGTCTAGACACACTCACACACACACCTGTCTGTCTGTCTGCAACACACATGTGTGCTGCTTTGAAAATTGATGGCTGGCTTCTTTCCGGCATTGGGTGAAAACTGAGTGAGGTGTTTCCCGTTAGTTTGGTTTGCTTGTCACTGGTTCGAGGATGAAGTCAGGATCTCACAAACGAATTACAAATTTGACATTTTGACTTCATTTCAACCTGCGCTCATGCAGTTTAAATGTGTGAGAAGAGTATCATATATTCTCTTTGGCTTCATTTTGAACTATTGAAATTAATAAACAGCTGCTGACAATGTTGGATCTAAATATGTTACTTAATATTAAATGTTTAAAAGCAATACCAGCATGGAAATCGTGCTGGTCTGAATATCAACATCTCAGTTATCTTGCTTGTGTAATTTTTAGTGATATTTTAGCATTATTTATATACTGTATGTATTAACGTTTTGAATGAGCTTTTAGGCTCATTTTAATTTCAAGTTTGGGTCAAAAAATTAAGTTTAATTTTGATCATTACATTATAATTTGAAAAACCTTTCAGCTTCTCAAGCTTGCTTAGCTTTTTTTTTCATATTTGTCAATTCCATAGAATTTCAAAATCCGTTCAGAAACCATGCAAGAAAAGAAAAATGAGCAGAATCCATCCAAGCATATGGAAAGAAGAAACCTGGTTAAGTTACTCTCGGTTTTAGTTACTCTGACTAACTTCAAGTGTTCAATAAGCAATCAGAAAAAGGGCTTTTTTTCAAAACCACAAGTGAGAGTGTTTTTATAATAACACCCTATTAGGAGCTAATTCTGTTCTGTTAGCATAAGTTATGGGAAATTAAAGTCTACACCAATGTTGGATTAAGTCCTTAAAATCAATGTCTTTATTAGACATTTTCTAGCCAAAGTGTCTCACCAAAATGTGCACAAATCACACTAATGCCAATTATCAGGCTGAGAATGCATGCGGAGGAAGAAGAAACTCACAAATATTGGAAATAATGTAAAACTGTGTAAAAAAAAAATGTTAAAAAAAAGATTTTCTCAATATCTGAAAGTTATTTGTTCATTACGGATGCTTCTAAACACCAACAGATGATCAAACTATGATTTGATCTGGTTCTCAAGACACACACACACAAAAGAGAGAGTAAGAACGCATGACAATGTTCTTTTTCCATCACTCACCCTAACAGAGCACAGCAGACTTCTTTACACTCCGACAACAAATAGAGATATTAGGGATATTGGAACAGACAAGCCCCTTTAAGCTACATGGCACAATTTGCTCTGAGTTAATGGTCTCCTCTCTGGGAGATTTGATAAGCATGGAGAGCCGTGTATCACATCCCCATCCAAATAGTTCCACAGCACTGTCACAACTGATAACATCAAGGTATGGAAGAGAGGGCCAGTGTGTGTGTGTGTTTGTGTTAATGTGTGTGTGGCGTTCTGATCTCTGCCACCACAGACAATCAGTTGTTTACGAAGCATCAGATGCCTTCATGTTCCCCAAATGCATGCATTGCTTGTGACAGCACTGTCAGTGATACAATAGGGAATTCTGGGGAAGTTTGCGCTGTGCGTGTCCGTTACTGGCCTTAAGGCCTGATCACACCTGGAATGATAACTAAAGATAACCAGCATTTACACAAACACACGATGATGTTCTGTTTATTATAAGCCTTCATGTTTAAACGCTCCAGCTATTAGAATGGATTCTGATGGGATTGATCAGATGGAGGAAATTGTTCTGAAACTGATTCAAAGGATATTTTTAAGACTATATCTTTATCTTTATAGTTGTCCTTGGTGTGAATAGATCTTTAAAGGGATACTTCAGGATTTAGCATCAAGCTTTGTATTAGTAGAAACCCTGTAGTATTTTCGAATTACCGTGATTTCCACCCTCATATCCCCCTGAGACGAGAGATTTTTGATTTTTTTTGTCTGGAAAAATTCCTCAGATGACGCAAAAATTATCATTTTGCGTCATCAGAGGATTTTTTGGCCAGAGGCTAAAGACTACAGTCAGTAGTAGCGGCTGTCCCGCATGTTCTCAACCCGCCCATAGAGGGTGGGATATTACTCACAGAATGAACACATAGTGTCAGCCATCTTTTTTTTTTTTTTTTTGGAAGCTAAGCTAGCATGCTTCTGTAAAGCGTAGTAGGGGTTACCACCCTCTTTTTCCCGGACATGTCGGGCCGTTGACGTCCGGGATTCAGCTTTCATTGTTTACATGCCCTTTTGTTTCAATCTAACTGAATTCCGATTTGTGAATCTGACTGTAGTGAACGCTAAACAAGTGATCGGTTGATGTGCGTTTTAACATTGTGAAGAAAATTCGTGAGCGATACGAGACCGGTCTCACAGGTGTCGCTTATCGGTAATCACGCCACGGGCCTCGCGCAGTTCTCCCGCGGCCCTCACTCGTCCCGTAAACATAATGAATGGCGACTGTAGAACGCAAAAGCCGAATCCCGGACATTTTGAGTGATCTCGAAACACATTTTCGGGCAGACTCATCACAGAGACTCACTAGACTAGCCTAGACTTTTTGTTTAACTACTGCGCGGTTACCGGTAGGCGTGGCCTCCTGGGGCAGTGAAGCAAGTGCATTCTGGGAGTTGTTGTCTCTCATTCACATAAGCCAAAAATACCTTTTCTGGCTTTTCTCAGTCTAGAAAGCTCCAAATTCAAAAATAATTTCGCATTTCTTCTACATAAATTACCCATTTTAAATACACATTCATCTTTCTAGAGGTGAAGTATCCCTTTAAGGTTATACTTTTTTTTTAATGTACAATATAAAGACCTGGTTTCACAGACAGGGCTTAGATTAAGCCAGAATTAAAGAAGCTTTTATAAACGTGCCTTAGAATACTGACATACTTTAAGATATGTCAGTGCAAGTTGCTTCCAGCTCAAACATGCAGTTTAGTCTGAGACTAGGCTTATGCCTTTCCTGTGAAACCGGAGAATATGACCAGAATGACCTGTAATGTATATTACAAAATCATTTTCTGAGCTTCATAACTGAATCACTTGTTTTAAGGATAAGGATTGAGATGCATTTCTCTCATTTTTCCCTCCGTCCGTCTCTCTATTTGACTGAGGGATGTGGGGGGTGGGGCAGGGAAAGGTAATTGGACATATTGGTTTTTTTCACTGTGGATCCGTCAAAGTCCGGGAGGATTTTAGGCTGTCAGAGATGGTTCCGTGTTGGGTTTTAATTATCCTCCTTGGAGCTTTGTCAGGGACAACAGTGTCAGCAGCCCAAACTGTTTTCCAAACAGAGCTTTAAGATCTCAGAGTCCATCTAGCTCAGACAGGGTCATCTGCCATCACAGCCAGTGGCTTGTTTGGTATTCATACACACCACCAGAGACACTCTCTAGTCTGGAAATCAAACCCTGCAGATAAAGGATGCAGTTTAATGTGCAATTCTCCTCACTGCTCACTTCATCTTTTGAAGACCCTTGAAATTGGTCAGAATTGGAGTTTTGTGGCTTTTAGTCCATGTATGTTAAGTTTTAGGCCATATGGTTCTTCATTTATTCGTAGCTTTGGATAAAAGCAGCTGCTTAATGAACAAATACACTCATGGGCAAAAAAAAAAGGCAAAAATTGGTTTAAATATTTAGTGGTCTTTTAACCATTTTTAATCACAAAGCACTGGTCAGGAAATTAGCAAGAATTGCACAAATACTGTAGATAATGTAATTGAATATGGAATAACTTTCCCCGACTTGCAGACAGTTAATGGCTTCAAACTGTTCATGAGTAGTTGAAAAATGTCTCCCAGTTAGTTTGAGATTAATGTGAGACCAAATATTCACTATAGGATTCAAATCTGGACTCTGACCAGGCCAAAACATGAGCCTGATGGACTTGTTCTCGAGACACTTCTTGGTTGTCTTTGAAATTTGGGCAGGAGCATTGTCTAGTTGAAAAATACCATATGATCTAAAATATAACAACGTTTCATTTGTGGGAAGCTAGCCATTCTGCACAATTCTCCTGTACTCCAAAGCATTGAATGATTTTCACAGTGAAGTATAGCTCACCAATCCTAGCAGCTAAAACGGCTCTGCAGACAATGACACCTCTTCCTCCATTCTTCACTGTAATAGAGATGCATTTACTATTATATTTCTCACCTGAGGTTTGAAGACACCGCTCTGGAGCATCACCATTCAACTTGTGTTTCAGTGTGATTCATCACTCCACACACAACTTCCCATTTTCTGCCAAAAACTCATTTTCTGGGAAGCAATGGCTTCTTAAGTAGTGCATTTGCTTAAATTTGGCTCATTTCCTGACCAATAATTTGTGGTTAAGACAATGAAAGCTTAGCTTCAGCTTAGTTGGCCTGTTTTTGTTTTGTTTTTGCACAGGAGTGTAAATGTACATTTGTATATAAGTGTAAAAAATAAATGCCAGTATGTACTTTGAAATGGCAACAAAAGTCAACAAAAGATCTGAATTGCGTTTTTCAAACCCTTTCATTGGGTTTAGAAGTTCCAGCCTGAGATTTTAAATGAGTTGAAGTGCAACTGGTTCCATCTTCTGTAATTAACCCTTGTGCATCAATTAAAAAAAGTAACACATAGGTAAAAAGAGGACAAAAATGTCCATGTCAAAAAACTGTCATAAAAATGTGACGCTTTGGAGCACAGACTTAAATTTGGTATCATTTTAAAGAAGACCCTTTGCAGATTATTGCTGAAGTAAAAAAAATAATAATAAGTGAATCCAAAAAAAAGTTATATAGGCATAAGTTTATGAAAATTATTTATAAAAAATATTTTATATAAAATATATATTTTTTAAATCAGGTTGAACTCAAAACTGCAATAAAATCAAAGCCATAAATCTAAATAGGTTGTGTTCCAAATTTGAGGATGATATCTCAAAAAATGAGCTTTCGGTAACAGTTTGTTTGGGCGTAGTAACATATTTTCCCCATTGGGTGCCAGCAAAACCCCACTGGAGCTCACAGTGATTGGATTTCAATTTGCAGTTTTTCTCTCTCAGTATTACAAACACACACATGCGCACACACACACATATTTTTTTATAACACACATGCTAACCACACTCTGACATCCATACCAACACACCCACACAAATATCGTTGCATAATTTATCCAGTTGGCTCTATAATATGCCGAACCAGAAAACAGGAATAAAGCGATATTTGTTTTATAGGCCAAACTTTTAAAAAATGACACCATCTGATAAAAAATAGTAAAAAATTAAATTTTGAAGCCTTGCCATCAGAATGAAAGGCTCTTAACAAAGATTGCATAATTTTATAGTTAACTGAACCGGGGATTAAAAATGGCAGTTTTAATGGGTTTCAATGGGGACATTTTTGTCCAAAAGGTGCTGAGAGGGAGTATTTTTTGTACCTAATGCAAAAAATATTTTTTTACGAAAATGACGGTGAAATAGTAAAATTCCAATAAAAATACACACCAGTGCCAAGTTTTTTGCAGTTAGCTTTAACACAGGCAAAGTGATCAAAAAAACAAAACTGAAAAGGACAAAAATGTCCATAAGGATGCACAAGGGTTAAAGCAATTTGCGACACACATATCAATACCATATTGTTTATTTGCCAATATTAGATTTTTTTTCAGAATATACATAACCTTTGCCATCATCTAAAGCTCACTTAAATGTAATCATTAAATAACAACAATAATCGGTTTAAATTTTTAGTGTTTTAGTTTCCTTTTTTGCATTTATGTAGAGGTTAACATATACAGTATCTCACCCCTCACATTTCACCAAACACTTTAAGCCTTGTTCACACTACATGATTTTAAAACGCCAGGCTGAACTGTGCGATTCACAATACATGACTTGCTTTCAGTGAAATCAGGAGTGTTCAAGTTGTTAAGCTGTTCACACCACACAACACAATGTGATTGGTCCGCAACAGGAGGTAACGCACTACACGAGTTGCCAACAACTGATTATTATTGATGATGATGATTATCACGCTTCCGGGTTTCATGGGCGGGATTTGTCAACTTTGTGCATGTACACTTCCGACGCAGGTCAACAATGCCTGAGTCTGAGACGAAGGCTATTTATGTCACTGCTCTGTTCTACTTTGTAAATCTAACCAACAACGCCAACCCTACTTAAGTTTTCATGCATTCCCGACTGAATTGAGTATAAGGAAGAAATGGATTAAAACTTTAAAATAAAACAAGGTAGCACGTTTGTTTGCAGCCGGCACTTTAGTGAATCAGACGAATTTACCAGGGATGCTGTATAAATAAACTTAGTGTAGTCCTACATCGGTTTGCCAGCGAGATCGGTGAGTCAACGGAAGTGGCAGTGCACAAAGATCACAGAATCCGGAAGTACTACGTATCAGCGTGATAATCCCCTTTTCTATCTTGTCTACAAACCACGTTTTGTCACGAAAAATCACGCGATAAAACTAACCGGAAATGACGCGAAACAGAACGTGCGCCAACACTCAACAAAGAAGAAGGGAACACAACACGCGAATATGGACGGAATATTTTTGCATGTAGCCTTCAATGCTTTCATAAATTTACCATCATAAATAATAAAGTGATTTAATTGAATTTAATATATATTTGTTATTTTATTTAATAGTTAAATAGTTTAAACTGATTTTGCTGTGGTACCAAAATTGCCTGGTACCGAGAACCGTGACATTTTAATGGTATCGGTACCGACTTCTGGAATTTTGGTACCGTGACATCCCTAGCTACAACAGCTGAAGACCCCACCGGGTATCACTCATCTCCACTACAAATAGAGGCTACAATTTGAAAGAACTCGATAAAATTGGAGAGTTGAAGACTGGAAAAATGTTGCCTGATAGTATTAGTATGGTGTTCCTAATAATCCTTTAGGTGAGTGTATATATATGGGACCTATTTAACGTTACTTTTTCTCACTTTCAGAATAGTTTTCTCGTCTCTCTGACCTTGATTTGCTCCAAAGTCTGTGTATCTGATGAGCATGAGACGCTTATAGATATTCACACACATGCATTTATCCAGCAAGAACAATATGCTTCCAATATGCAATATGCTTCTAGAGCATTTATCTTATTACAATGCACACTGACCTGATTACTGATACTGATTATGGTTTTACTTTTAGTAAAGGGATAATTCACTCAGAAATGAAAATTCGGTCATCATTTACTCACCCCCATGTCATTCACTCATCACTCTTTCTTTCAGCAGGATTGAATGAGGCCTGAAATGCAAAAAAGCATCATAAATGTAACTCATGCACTATATTTATGTTCGAATGCAAACAATAATTGCGTTTTTTTTATTTTGGAAAGAGCTATCCCTTTAAAGCTCCCTTTTTTCCAGTTGAATGTGATGTTACATTATGAGTGTGATCCTCTCAAGGCAAGACATACTGTATAGAAGAATGTGAAGATGGATTTAGAGCTCTGTGAACCTCAACTGAAATACTGGGTTGAATCTTGTTTGTGATCCCCAATAAGTAGCACAACATGCCAGTATTATGAATGTCCTGTAGGTATAACGGCTCTCAGAAATGAACAATACAGATTGATTTTGCCTCTCCTTCTCCAGGCCGCAGGCCTACAGTCGTCCAATTCCTTTTACTAGCACTGCTAGATAAATGATACACAATGTATTCCCTCAGCATTTTTATCAATTTGTATTGAATTTTGTCCTAGAGACTCTCTTTCTCACACAGTAATGTCACCCATGGGTCCCCTCTGTGTGTGTGTTTGTCATATTTCAACTGAGACTTCTTGTTCATTACAAAATACAGTGTTGTGTTTTAAAACTATTTTTAATTCAGTCTGACAATATTCGTTTCTCATTTCAAAAGACGCAATCTTTTAATCTCTTTATCGCTAACTTACTCCCAAAAATGTTGACTATATTTTTACCCCCCATCCAGATTTTATGGTTCTCATACACACATTCTATATACAGACACCTGAAAAGAGAAAAATACGAGAGCAAGGAAGTAGGATGAGGGTTTTCTGGGCCAACACACCACCAGAGTGACTAGGACAAAGCAGAGCAGCGATTTAAACTCACAAAGCATTTGAGGGAAAGTCAGGACACACACTCACCGCTTTAAAGATTCCTTAAGATCCAGTCAAACAATTTTAGCTTCAGTCCCATGAGTGCGTCTAACAAACCTTCAGTCAAAAGTGTTGTGTTTCTCAATACTTGCAGCTGAAGATGTGATGGCGACGCTCACAGTAACCGTTGCAGTAACCGCATCATGAGCGAACGAGTCAGAAGTGTAAGTTTGACCTTTCATAGCCCGGCAAATTTATTTAGCGTTTGCATAATTAGCTCATAAACTGTGCACTGTCGAACTGACGCGGTGGCCCATAAATTCATATCAGGGTCTCTCATATTTACACTGGTCCACCTCCACCTGTAAAAGGATCTGTGCTCGAAAAGAAACTCCTACCCAGGCGATAATCTATAAGAGTTATATTTTATGTAGTTTAGGATTATTTTCTTTGGTAGAGATTGTATTGTATTTTAAATATAAAAAAAAATAACGATTTTATATTATATTTTGATAGATGTATAAATAAATATATTTATTCAATTTTTAAAACGTTTAAAAATATATAAATTATATTATTTTACTGTGATTAGGCAGGAACTATATATCTCTAAATAGTTTTAGACATAATTAAGACTGTTTATTTATAGTTTTTATTTACTATAAATAGTTTAGGCTATTTAACCCATTTAAACAGTAACAAATGTAGGCTATTGCTCGTGGTTAGTTCAATGAATGAAACTTTAAATGAAACTTTAAATATAGGCTATATATAGAGTGCCAATGATGACGTCACTATGTAGGACAACTCAAAATTTATACATTTTGAAGCCTAGGTCTATATAAATTTAGAGAGAGGGAACCGGGAGTGCTAAAATGCTAACTCACTTCCATGTTTACATTATTCTTACAGAATGACATTTTCTTACAGAATGACATTATTAGTCATTCTAAACTGTTGACCACACCCCCACTTCCCTGCTTCCCTGATCATTAGACCTGTTCAATTAAAAGGCCAAAAGGCCATATTTATATATATATATATATATATATATATATATATATATATATATATATATATAATTTTCTTACATTATTAGTCATTCTGAACTGTTGACCACACCCCCACTTCCCTGCTTCCCTGATCATTAGATCTGTTCAATTAAAAGGCCACGTTCGGCCGACATCATTTCCGACAGAGAGACAAATTCACTTAAACATTTCCGACATGTTATGCATGTCTAATTAGCAGACCAAGATGTATTTTGAAACCTCTTCACGTTGTCTGGTCCCGACGACAGTATCCTGGGTGAAAGGTGACTGATGTTGAGTGATGTGTCCGTCGTGGACGCCCCATGAAAGGCCTGAGAGTGTCGTCTGAACAGGTGGCTTCTTGGACAGGGTTCCTGGTGATGAATGACATCCATTCAGGGGTGCAAGAAAGATTTTGTTAAAACACATGAAGAGGGAAAAGCGGTGTCGCTCTTGGCCTTGGTCTCCAGTTGGATGAGTGACTGACCCTGTACAAATCCTCTGAGCCCTGGAATCTGATTCAGAACATGTTGTCCTGTGACCTCTGAAAATGAGAGGACAGAAAAGCTCATAAAACCGGATTAGTTAGCTCTAAACTCTTTTGTTTATCAGACCTGTAAATATTGGATGATTCGTGAAATAAGGTTGTAATAAAGGTAAAGCTCTGTCTTAATGAACAACATCATAAAAGAAGAGAAACCATATAAATATGCTTAAACATGCCTGAGTCAAATATTATTATTATTTTATTTTTACATTATATTAACATAAACAATATTGTTATTATTATTGCAATGTGACATTTTTTTTCATAACAATTAGGCACATTACCCCAGATTTTTTTTCTGGATGCTTTTTGATTATTACTATAAATCAATTATGATTCTGATTAGATTTTTGTTGCTAGAATTCTGTACATTTTTACAACAGTACAGTAAAAATGTATACTAAAATGATAAAAAAAAAATAATAAAGAATTTCAACATTTTTCACATTATATTTGGGGGAAAATCAAAGTGCTTATTTTTCATGCAAAAAAAATGATGGTCCTAAAAATGTGCTTTTTTTGTGTTTGTCTTTTTTAATTTGATTTTGGAGTGAATAAAAAGGAAAGCGAAATAACGAGAGGAAGAAAGAGTGTGAGCTAATTATAAAAGGCTGTCTTTATGCCAGGGATCTTTACGGTTCGTGAATGTTTTACACAGAGAGTTGACTCCTGTTTGACCTCTTGCTGATTGGCCCGGTCACACACACATTTCCATTTGAATAAAACTTAAATGCATGAAGTGAAATGCATGCAATTGTTTTATGTCAGCTTTGAGAGAGTGGTACGTCCACTGCACAAAATATCCATCTCGATCACTGAGGATCTGTTTGACATTATTAAAGGACTAAAAGTGATTAATTTTGGTTCAATCACAGCTGTAGAGGCCAGACCTCCATCTGGAGTGTGTGAGCGAGTCCTCCATCTGACCTTCACCATCCACTGTTTAATCTGAGAAAGAGGAAGGACCCTATAAAGCCCAAGCAACCTGCCAGACGCAAACATCTTCCATTTGAGTGTGATAGCAGGTAAAAACATTTACTACCCGCAGGAACCGTTTATAAGACATTCACCCCAAACTCAAATGCCTTTTGAAGATTCAATCAGTCCTACTATAAAACGTTCCACTCTTAAAAATACTGATTCCAAAAGGGAGTTTCAGCGCTGATGCCACTGAAGAACCATTTTTTGGAACCTTTCAATGTTCTAAAAAGAACCATTTTTTTCTTAATGTGATGAACATTTGAAGAACAACACTTAAAATAAAGTTCTTTATTGATCCATGAAGAACCTTTCACATCCTTGGATTTTTTTCCATTCCACAAAAGGTTTTAGTGTTCTTTATAATATTAAAATGCTCTTCACTTTAAAAAAAAAATGGTTCTTTTTAAAGGAGTAGTTCACTTTTAAAAAAAAACTTTTGCTGATAATTTACTCACCCCCATGTCATCTAAGATATCCATGTCTTTCTTTCTTCAGTCGAAAATAAATTAGGGTTTTTGATGAAAACATTTTCTCCATATAATGGACTTCATTGGGTGCCAAACGGTTCAAACGTTTCAACATCCAAATGCCAGATCATCAAAAATAAACTTGTTCGTCAAAATAAACAAATCTTTTTTCAAGTCATTTTGTTCGTTGAACCAAAACCAAATGACTCGAAAAAAGATTTGTTCATTTTGATGAACGAGTTCGAACAGGAGAGTCACGAACGTGTGTCACAGATCAGAGCAAGGCGACCATTTGAGCTTATAAAACTTAAACTTTGTTATTTATTTTTGAAATTAACCGCTCGTTTCCTTTGATAAGACCCTTATTCATCGTATGGAATCGTTTAAAGCCCTTTGAAGCTGCACTGAAACTCTCTTTTGGACTTTGAACGGTTTGGTTCCCATTGAAGTCCATTATATGGAGAAAAATCCTGGAATGTTTTTATCAAAAACCTTAATTTCATTTCGAATGAAGAAAAAAAGACATGGACATCTTGGATAACATGGGGGTGAGTAAATTATCAGCAAATGTTTTTTAAAAGTGAACTACTCCTTTAAGAACTGTTCGCTGAAGGTTTCCTACATTGTAAGAACCTTGGTACAGTAATCTGTAAGAACCTTGAAAGGTTCCTTGGATGTTAAAGATTACATGGAACCATGACTTCAATAAATAACCTTTATTTCATTGAGATTGCACATGAAATTAAAATTAAGTCTTTTTTAATTTCTTAATACTTCATAGGTTTTTTTTTTGTCTAATTACAAATGATTCATTGCATGTCATTTTAAACCTAGGCCACCGACTCTTCCATTCAGGTCCCATCGGATAATTTTTTTCCTGATTCAGAAATACACTGTACGTCACATTAGAGTTGTGTATCCATGAATACATCACAAGCTGAGGGCCAAAACCATAACAACAGGCCTAAATGATTACATAAGAGAACATAAGCTGTGTCCGAAATCAAATTCGTTCCTAAATTCATAGTTTTTGACAGTCACTGTTAAAAGTGATTAGTTGACTTAACTTAAAAAATTAAGTTAAGTCAACTGATCACTTTTTATAGGCAAAAAGTCCCTGGATGCGCATTCGATGGACACTTTACTATCCCATGAGGCCATTGGAAAGGATTTATAAATGGCAGTGAAGCGATGCAACTGGCGCTGGCAGGTCACATGACACCAACGACATGGCGGATGTGGTACGTCATGATTACATTTATACTACACGCATTATGTACTTTTTTAGTCGTGAAGTAAACTCAAATTCAAATACCAACTCAGAGAGTACGCCATTGAGTCATTGATAGATAAAATAAGCAAAACGCACATATCTGATCAAATTTCCATTTAATGGAAAATGCGTTTGAAGGGTTGTAGACGTGAATGAGAATTACAGCAGCAGGACAGGAAAAGAAAAATAATCCTCGGATAATAATTCATCACACACATTCCCTGCCATCCCAACCTGGAGATAAGAGTGACGCATATACATAACGGTCACCTGATGCTCTTTCATATTGAAACCAAAAAAAAAAAAGAAGAAGAAAGAGATCCATTTCCATATTTACACTGAAAATAAGTTGCAATATTATTAATCACATTCTGGAATTCTCTGAAGATAGATACACATTTACATATTAACACCCATACTCTGCATAGTGCTCTAAATATCACAAGAAACATTTTCTTTCTCGGTCTAATACGTCTGTGTGCAATAAAAGATGCCGGCTAACATTACACACCAAAACAAAAAAGGAAGGGGGAAAAAAACACGGGCTTTTGACACCCTGACACTGCAGACTAAAAGTAAATCGCTGAAAGCCTTAACTGGAATATTATTTCACTGCAAGCCATTACCACCAAGGTATATTGTTTTGTTGTATGTCTCTAAGTCATAATTAGCACTCACAAACAGTCAGGGAACAAATATCTGCAGTCTTTTAGCAGATATGCAAGAGGAACACAAGAGGATCAGTTTTGGTCCGGTTACACTGGATATCTAATGGAACATGATTGATTCAAACTCATTTAGTCAGGTATCACCGAGATGGAACTGGAATAACAGATGTTCGCGTTATTGCACATATAGCTGATTATGTCAGGTTACATATTATAAAAGGCTTCTTTGATGGCCACAGACATAGAAAGACACACACTTCTCCTCGGAAGCATCCGTACATCTTTCCTCTGTGATGAAGTGCTTCTTTCTCCGGGCTTTTTATCTTTCGTTTTTTTTTACTTTTTGGCTCTTGATTTTTGGAGTTCTGCCTTCAAACCCACATCTACAGACTAATGATGAGGGGTGTTTGAGCAGGTCTGTCTGCTTGCCCCGGGCCCAAAAGAAAAATACGCTCAAAAAAAAAAAAAAAAAAAGAAGAAGAGGAGGAGGAGGAGGAGCAGAGGGGGACAGGATAGACCGTCTGGAGTAGGTGCGCATGTCCTAATCGGCGTATATAATAAACCCAGAGAAGGTGCTGTACTTGTTGTTGTTTCCCCCGTGGGCTTTTCCCCCGTCTAGTTTGATGTAGACTTCGTCTCCGGGCTCCAGGTGAAGAACGGCGCTGTTGCTGGCGTAGTCGTAGTTTTGATCTGCATCCTGGGCGATGGCACTGGCACGGACCTGCGGGAGGAGAGGAACAGTTAGTGCGACGTTTCAGCTGTCAGATGCCCAAACATTTGCTTTCCATGCGTATACTGTGTATTTAGGTCTCAAGTCTTTATAGACCTGAGGAGACCCAACAAAAATAGGATTGGGCAAGGTCTGAGTGTTTAGTAAGGAAATATATTACAATTTATTATTACATTATGGTGACAATTGTATAAATAAGTTCATCAAACACATAGGCCTATATTTGTGTGTTTGTAAATATGATCATATTGGCCACACCCACAAACCTTTTGTATCAATGGAAAGTGCCTAATTGTTTCTTTAAGATACACTAGGACTTAAAACAGTGGCTGGCATGTAACTTTTGTATTTTATTGTAATATGTAAATGACATATTTGCATATTATGTAATTGTATTGCATATTATTACATATTTACTATATGTGCAATATACTGTGTGTGTGTGTGTCTATATATATATATATATATACAACATAGACCAAGCATGCCATTCTTTTACGTTTGTGAAAACATGACAATTATTTATTGGGTTTCAACAAACATATTGGGATATATTGCGGGCAAAAAAATGACATGATGCATGTAAAATTGCTTTGATTCACTCAAGCTGTTGCATCTATTAACACATTTTATTTAAGTTTTTAACTTAGGTGTGAATACATTTGAATCATTAATTTTCACCTTGTGAAACTGTTCGACGCAATATTATTTTTAAGCACTCTACATGAAAACCCAATCATGAACTCAAATAAAGATGTTGATTAATTCCATTAGGCAAATGCATTTTTGTGGGGGAATTGTGGCGGGAAAACAAGCAGAATATCAGGAAGAAAATTACTTTTCTTTTAATTTCTCCAATCAGAAAACCATAATGTGACATGAAAACTTCAGCAGTTGTTTAATGAAATTGTTTAATAAGATAATAACAATGATAATACGGCTATATTATTATTATCTGTATTAGTATTACATCTTGACATAATAATAATTAATTAATTAATTTACAAACAATAGTCAATAATAAATTTAAGTAATAATGAATTACTTAAATTTCTGATACTGTCTGATACTTTTTTTATCCCATGCATATTTAAACAGTCACTTTGGAAAATGTTTTTATCCACATATAAATATATAGGTCAGAAATTATCTAGATATATTCATGAGAATACCGATTTTTTTTTCTTCTGAAGGTTTTTTCACGCTGAAGGTCTGCGATTTTTGTAAATCTAAAAGAACCCTTCATTTGGAACTGAACAGAACATTTTTAAGAGTGATTTTATGAGGATAGAAACAAACTTTTACGTTAATAGATGAACCAAAGAAAGAAAGAAAGAAAGAAAGAAAGAAAGAAAGAAAGAAAGAAAGAAAGAAAGAAAGAAGGAAAGAAGGAAAGAAAGAAGGAAAGAAGGAAAGAAAGAAAGAAAGAAAGAAAGAAAGAAAGAAAGAAAGAAAGAAAGAAAGAAAGAAAGAAAGAAAGAAAGAAAGAAAGAAAGAAAGAAAGAAAGAAGTTTTTATGTCATATTTTAGTCGTTAGTTTTGCGCGCGCGCGTGTGTGTGTGTGTGTGTGTGTGTGTGTGCGCGCGCGCTCACCTGGTTGTTCTTACACAGATCAGCCCACATGCTGGTTCCGTCTCCTCCTCGCATGAGCACATGGTAGGTAAAGAAGTATATTCCCGGTATGGAGCAGGTGAATTTTCCCGTGGTTGGGTCGTAATGATTCCCGAGATTCGTGACCACGTCGTCAAACTTCAGCAGCTCGTACCCCTCGTGCTGCTTTTTTAGCCCTGCGTAAAAGGCGATTTTGGGCACGGTGCTGTAGGTGGCCGCGCTGATGGCACCGGTGGCCATGTTTGGTCCCGGCTGCCCGGGTAATCCAGGTCGTCCCGGTTGCCCCATCTCTCCGGGAGGTCCAGGGTGTCCGGGTGGTCCGGGTTCACCGGGAGGCCCCCTCGGCCCCGCTTTCCCCGGGCGTCCCGGTTCACCTTTCGGACCTTGTATAAAAGTTGGTAAAGACTGCATGAGGTTGCTGTCCCGGACTGTTTCTGCTGAGACCGTGCTGGTCGGGGATTTGGTACCATAAGGATCGCAAACCATCCTGCAGGTGCCGAGCATCTCGTAGTGCGCGGCGGATGTCCCGGCAGAGCTCACCAAAACCGGGATCAGTATCACCAGCACCAGGACCATGACCACACCAAGCACTCCAGCCGCGATCAGCCGCTTCCTGCTGACGAGTCTCGTCAGCACCGGCCGATCCTCCTGTCTGCTTTTGGGCGAAATTTTGAAGGTTGGCGAGGCACCACTACAGATGAGAAAAAAAGTCCGATTGGTTTTGTTAATGAACTTTTGGCGTGGGCCCCAACAGCCTCTCTCTTTTTTCCCTCGCTCTTCTTGTCCTCTTCTCTCAGTTAACTTCTTTTCTGCTGATGTTGACTCACTCACAGCCCTGCTTCAGCATCAGCATGTCTCCAGAAGCGCATCGGCGTCAGCGTCTCTCCACATGTGGAGGCGCAAAGGAAAACTCCACTGATGCGCGAGAAAAGATGCCTGAGATCCTGGAACACACCCCGGTATCCTTTCCTCGCTTTTAAAGTCTTTCCTCAGTGCACAAAAACAGGATGAGCTGGATAAAGGTGGATGTCATGAACATTTGGAGAACTGAGACGCTCTGCGTGAGTGTGAGCGAAGCGCAGGACACGAGAGAAAAGAGGGAGGGAGAGATCCAGCGCTGGCTTATAACACCAAAACGCAAAATCACAGACATCTAAATCAAACACCTACTCAGGACAGACAGACAGAACAATTAAACAAGATTATTGAAACATAGCGGGGCATGTTGTCACACTCTACTTTTTTTTCTTTTTTTGTCAAATCAGCTTAGATAATTAATGTGGTTCATTCAGATAAAATAATATTTCGAGTTTCTGTCGATTAAAACGATCTCCTTAATGCATTAGCTCAAATTTTCTATTTAAATAATTTAATTATTAATTTTTTTAAGTTAAACCAATAATTAATTAAGATAAATAACTTTTTTTTAAAATATGATATACTTTCTAAAGTTTACAAAAAAACATTCATTCTATTACAAACATAAAATATTTTCACCAATATCAAGCATTTACATACAGAACATATATATATACTAAAATAAACACAATATTATAATCATAATAACAGTATAATAATGTTGTTTTGGGAAATATAAATTGTGATCAATGAAGAGTGTAGCTCAAATATATAATAATTCAAATTATTATCTGTAAGTATATATATATATATATATATAGGCAGTTTGTGTGTGTGTAAGTGTATAAATACTTGTATACTTTCTTGTACATTTACTGTTTTAACCCAATTTTGAGTCAAATATGGACAAACTCAAACATTGGGTTAAAAATATAATTTAAAAATGTAACCCAATGGCTGGGTTTGTCCGTATTTGACCCAAAATTGGGTTAAAACAACCCAGCATTTTTTAGAGTGCAGTATACATATACACAAACACACACCCAAATTATGTAACAAAATGTTACGTTTTATGTCAAAAGACGAAAATTTGGATGGAAAGTTTGGATAGATAACGACCATGCAGAAACGCTTTAGGAATTTGACGTTTACATCCCTTGAAATGTGTTTCTTTAACTTTTCGATGCGCAACCCAAAACTTCTGCACTCGTCCCCTTTTTAGTCAAGCTTATGTTCTAGGTCACTGCACAGTGAAAAATGAAGCTATTGGAAATGTTTATTCACGTATCCCTGAGAATGAGCTTTGAAGGTAACGGCGCAAACCACAAACCGACACGTATGCCAATAGTATAGACCTGCCAGTGATGCACTGCCACTACCGGATGCAAGAACAAATCATTCATTTAATTCCAATCTGGGAATCGACCACCTTGCAGTTGCATGACTGTGTGCTACTGAGCGCTTGAGGTGCATCTCTCGAACTCAACAGGTTAGTAGCCTCTGTTTCGCAGGGTTACTGGTTAGACGGACTGGCTGCTGAGTTTTGACTCAACACACCCAATTATCTTCGGACAACAACACAATGGACCACTATCCATACCGCTCACCCTGGGCGCTTGATGAAAGTCTAGGTTCAACAGCGTCTCCGACGACGCCGGCATGGGACCTGCTCTCCAGAGGAGTTTCCCTCGCCCCATAAATCAAGCGGCAAAAATCAATGACCTCGGTTAGCCAGGGCCGTAATGCCCTTCAGCGTATGAGCTGCATAGAGAGTACGCCTCGAGAAATCATTTTAAACAGGGTGATAAAACAAACTAAACAAACAAAAAAACTAATCAAGCTGAGCAAAATTGCTACAAGTCTGTAACTCAAGCGAGGGAAAAAAGACGTTCAAGGATTTCTCTGAAAGGTCAGTGAGTAATTGTCGGCCGGGCCGCGTGCGCGGTGATCCATCGCCATTCGGACTCATTTTTAAACTTCAACGTCCCACTTCCTATCGACACTGGCAGAAGGATGGGACGAGCTCGGGTCGGGATCTAAAGAACCGTTTCTCCGCGGAGCGAGAGATTGATCGCCTAAGACTTCGAGGCCGTAATGAATGTCCAACAGTTTGTGGAAAACTTTTCCAAACCACACCTCTCTCCAAGACTCATCAGTTTGAAACGCAAAGAAAACTTTCGGAAGCGGATGAAGAATTCAGAGGGGCGAGAGACAGTCGAAGAGGTTCGGTACGCGGTGTGGACTTTGCCATTGACAGATGTTCCTGCTGAGCGCAAGAGGAAAGTGTATTGGGCGAAGGTGCGCTGGACAGATGTGCCTGCTGAGAGCGTTCGAGAGAACAGAGAGTGTGAACGAGGAGGACAGGGCGACGCACAGACGGCGTCTGGATGGGGTAATAATAATAATGTGAGCAGAAAATTTGCAAAGAGTGACAGGAAATCCCACACGGCCATCATGGACCTATCAACATCATCTGACTCACAGCACTGAAAGGTCAGCTCCTTTACCCCTGATCTCCTGTCATGGAGGTGGTCTGGACCAAGACTGGGCCTCCAATGGGAAAATCAATTTTTTTCTTTAGCCGTTTCAGATCACACCCTGCAAATCAAGCATTCTACTTAAGAACTTTAAAGGAGTAGTTCACTTTTAAAAAAACTTTTGCAGAAAATTTACTCTCCCCCATGTCATCCAAGATGTTCACGTCATTCTTTCTTCAGTCGAAAAGAGATTAAGGTTTTTGATGAAAACGTTAAAGGATTTTCTCCATATAATGGACTTCAATGGGAACCAAACGGTTCAAGGTCCTTCAGTGCAAACTGTTCAAAGGGCTTCAAACGATTCCAGATGATGAATAAGGTTCTTATCTAGCGAAATGATCGCTCATTTAATAAATAAATAACAAAGTTTAAGTTTTATTAGCTCAAATGAACGAATCTTTTCATTTCGTTCCTTTCGTTCATTGAATGAACCAAATGACACGAAAAAAGATTCGTTCATTTTGATGGACAGGAGAGTCACGAACGCTCATCACAGAACAGAGCAAGGTGGCCATTTGAGCTTATAAAACTTAAACTTTGTTATTTATTTATTAAATGAGCGATCGTTTCATTTGATAAGACCCTTATTCATCATCTGGAATCGTTTAAAGCCCTTTGAGTCTTTTGGATCTTGAACCGTTCGGTTCCCATTGAAGGTCATTATATGGAGAAAAATCCTGGAACGTTTTCATCAAAAACCTTAATTTCTTTTCGACTGAAGAAAGAAAGACATGGACATCTTGGATGACATGGGGGTGAGTAAATTATCAGCAAAAGATTTTTTTTTTAAAGTGAACTACTCCTTTAACTTTAACTTATTTTTCAAGCACTTATGATTGTTGCAAATTCCCCAAATAGCAAATGCATGGTTCTGATTTATAGAGGCAACAAAAATGAGATGTAGAATACCTGGAGGAAGCCGTCTCATCTCAGTGGTTGGTGCAGGACTTGAACGGGCGTCAAAGAAGAAAGATGCTTTTAGGGTTCAGATAGTGAAGTTACAACATCTACCAGTGGGAGATTAAATGGCCATGCTAAGAAACACTCATGCACAGTCTAAAGGTGTGGTCACATTTACCTTTGTTCGGCGAATTTTCATCTTCGAAACCCAGTCATTTCAATAGAAATCTACGTAATCCCATATTTAGCATGAGGGCGAAAGATTTCCCCAAGCAGAATTCACAACGGGTTCAAATTGGTTTCTTGAATTTGCTGCATTGACCAATAGAAAGTTGGTTAGTTTGTGACTGTGAATAAAAAGAAAGCGACTGTGTGAGCTGTGCTTCTACACTTTTGACAATCGAGTGCATTAGTGCCTGCCCACGAGTGCTTTTTCTGCGGCTCTGGTTCCGGTAGTATTTTTTTTTTTACATTCATTTCGCCCACAGGGATTTCCAAAAAAAAAAAAAAAAAATGTCATGGTTAAAGCATTTTTAGCTATGAATCAGGCTGACCAGATACGAGGAGAATCACAGCATTACAAAGCTTGATTTAAAGCAAAAAATCGGATAAAAAGGCAAGAATGTGTACTTCACGGCTTTAGTGATAGAAAGAACTACAATCCCATGAAGCATTGCGAACAGCTCAATTGAATTAAAAAGATGGAGGAGTATAAAAATGTTGATTATAAATACAAGTTATTTGAGAGTGTAGGGAAACCCGACTCAATTACGTCAATGGCAGTGCTTTGTGAGAGTGGGCGGAGTTAGCGATATCATTTGGGCGTGTTTAGCTTGATTCGACTCTCTGATTGGTTATGTAGTTTCACCACAAAATCAGCTGTTAAACAATTATTTTAAAAAAATGTTAATATAATACATACTGACTGCTTCAAAAGAAGCAAATACCACCCATTAACAACCTCGTAGCTCACAGTAGGACTGACTTTAATTGGTTATAATTTATTATTTAAAAATCATTTTCCCTTGAGTTTTTTACTTCCAAAACCCAACTGTCGCACTTTATAGACAATGGACCTTTTTTTGACAAACGGGCTTTTTCCCGCACCCTTTACACCGATTATACTCGATAAGGTGACAACTAATGTTAGAGAGCAACTAAAAGTGACAATTGTCTGGTAGCGTGACATTAGTTCAGCTGTTTTCAAACCAGTGAAGGTTTTTCAATGATGGGCTACTTTTAGTGTGGTGAGACCAAATGCTACAAAATTAAAATGACAAAAGTATATAATCAGTTCAAATTTTAGAACAAATATTGTTCCAAAATTACCATCTCGTAAAGTAGCTCATTTTTTTTTAAAATAATTGAAATTATGAGAGGCATAGTAAGATACAGTTTCAACATAATGGAGAAATATAATACACATCCCAAAATAATCAAAATCAATCACATGCATGCTGTCAAACTAAGCCCGCCCTCTCTGTGACATCATAGTCTGCTCTGGCAAATGTTCGAGTCACTCTTTGACAATAATCAAAGGACAAAAACGGATAAATTAATATAAGCTCACAAAAGTAAAAACCCAATTGATGATTTGCATGTAAAAGTAAACTTGTGTCTGTTTATTCATTTGCACAATGTTCTCTGTATGTTGTAAATCTATTCTTATGTAAATTGTCAAATTAAATTCAAAACAATTTACACAATTCTTCAGTTACAGTACATGAATGAGAAGTCTTTATAGTAGTTTAACATCATGTGGTCATACCAGCATACAGTTCAAAGGTTAGGGGTCAGTAAAATTTTTGTTTTCAAAGAAATTAGTACTTTTATTCATTAAAGGTGCCATATGGAATAATTGAGGTATAAATATCCCAAAAATGAGCTACACACATCAAAAGAATGAGAAGAAATAAGTGCAATGATGTCATTAAAAAACTGGCAAGTTATAGTGCTGCCGAGATATAACCTAAATTAGCATGCTAAATTATTAGCCCCGGCCCGGCAGGTGTCGTAATACCAGCTTCGGCCATGGGAGGCGGTATGCGGGCGGGCAACGTTACCACCAGCCAAACTGCAGTAACACGAGTAAGTCGCGCCGACTTGTGTGTACTTGAACCTGATGTCATGTCGTGATGTCGTGTGGAAATACAGCCCACTACTAAATTTCAGTTCAGGGATGAGTTAAATAAATGATTGGTCGATATTATGCATGAGGAAATACATTTTGGTAAGTTGTAACATATCTTTCAACAGTGTTCGTGTTCTTTTACCATTAGCTAGTAGAGATGATCGGTTCACGTGCGCTAGGGATCTGTCGTCTAACATTTACAAGCGGCAAAACTGCATTTATTGTTTGAATTGCGTAATAAAATGAACAGAATCTGAGAGCTGAGATCGGTCTCTGTGTCCTTTTCTGTGCATGACAAAATGGATGTGGCGTGAGAGTGTGTGAAAAGTTGTGTCTCACGGTGAATTTGTAAGAGTTGGCAGCTCTGAAAGGTGCTAGCTTGGTCCACATCAGGGAATGCTGTCTGTCAAATTAATTCAAACTAATGATAAATAATGTAACATGAACAAAACGAATACCATAAACTAAAAATGCCTGGGCTTTAATTTTCCCATATCGTCGAAATGCACCGGCTTGTCTATGAGACAGCCTTTATAATTTAGTATTGAGATGTTGTTCATTTAGTCTCTAATCTCCGAAAATCTCCAAACGATCCACGTGAAACTGCGGTCTTCCAACCTTTTACTATTAGTTTTACTGATTAATATGCGCGAGGGAGACCCGCTCACCCGTGTTGTTTGAAGACATGAGTGCGCGCGGCCGCGGAGGTATTTTTCTGGAGGTATACTGCCCCCATCTGGTATGGAATATGGTGTATGATTTGATTTTTTATTCTAGATGGGACCTTTAAACAAGTGACAGAAAATACTTTTGTAATATAATATTTTTCAAAATTGATAAGAAATGTTTCTTGAACCGCAAATCAGCACATTAGAATGATTTCTGAAGGATCACGTGACACTGAAGAACGAAGACCGGAGAATGAAAAACCGAATGGTGACTTTATTTCAATGTCAAAAATTCAGTACATAGCACACAGATCAGTGTGCACATGATAAAAGATATGAAAATATTAAAACTTTAAACGTGATTGCAATGAAACAGCTCGTGACCTTTTTTTAAAATAAACAATAACACATCCGTAAAAAAGTCAAACTTAAAATCAGCCAAGCTTTGCAGAATTACATGATGTTAGTGTACGCAATCTGTAGTGAACGAAGACAGCAGAAATGACAACTATTGTTGAATGATTAACCCCAAACGCTACTCTACATAGTTCTGTAAAAAGTGGCACTGTCATGTTAACTTGAATACAGAGTAAGAAACAATGGCCAACCGCTTCAAAGAACACCATCTGTGGTTTGTTACGATATCTTGTTGACCCTCTCAAATGGCCACCGGGGTGTTTGTGTCTGGTATCTGCTGTGTACCATCCGAAACTCCCGTTTGCAGCCATTCATATCTGTCATTAAGAGGCAGAGAAAGCGGTCGGCGGTGTCCCGCCGGAGACCCGACACAATCCTGCTCAGACTCCACTAAGACCCCCAAACTCCTGCTAAATCCCTGTTCGGTTACAAAACACTCGACTCGTCACCACCTCCCAAAAATTCCCCGCTCCCCTCATCTTGACTAGGACAACACTCGAGAGACGCAACAGACACGTGTTCAGAAATCGGATTAGCACCCGGCGCAGGTCTGAATTGACACTTTGAAGGCATTGGACAAGAAGGACACTTCTTAAACACGGAAGAAAGGATTGGAAACGATTAACGTAATACTGAAGCAATAAAAAAAAACATACTTTATGAATAAATATCAAACGGAGAAGGCACATGCAGTGAGGTTCATCTCGGATCAGCTCTTCTTCACTTGTTCTTGGCCGCCAGCGGCTTGCGGCTGATCTTCTTTGATTTGTCTGCGTTCTTTTTGGGCGCCTCGGGGTTGGCCTGCATGTGTCGCCCGTAAAGACTGCAAAACACAAACAGACATTGTGTGATCACACCTGTTTCGCTCGTAGGTTCTGCAAAAGGCTTGAATACAGAGTGGCGAGGAAGAGGAGTTATATTTTTAGTGTTAACCAGCGGAAAGAGGATTAATTGAGTCCAACACACTGACGGGTCCCCCAGTGGGACACTGAACTCTCTGTGCTGTCCAACACCCCTCGGCTACAGCTGTGTATGGCACAGAGAGACAATTATCCGCAACCACCCTACACACAGAGCAGAGAGAGAGAGGAGGACATGTAGGGAGAGCAATTTCCAGTCCAGTGGTCCCTCTCTATTTCAGAAGCACTCAAAGGCTGAGTTCAGTGATACAAGGGAGAAGACAAAGAGAAAGAGAGAGTAAAAAACAGACTTGAAGTGAATGAGAGCGACAATGTTGTTTTTTTACAGAGGCGGGATTCATTGGTTCGGTACCAAAACCTGCTGAGCTGCTTTGCTCTACGCTGCCTACATAGGCAACATCCTGAGAGAAAATGATTCTGAATGCTTTACCGAAGTCTCTCATGCCAATTTATGTAGCTGTCATTTTGGTGACGCCACCAGGCAGCTCACATTTTAGGCAAACTAGTAAAGAGCCTATCCACTTGAATGGAGAAAGAGCAACAAAACAACAATGGCATCATAAATTTTGCTTCTTTTTCTAAAATCTCTCACACAATTTATCAGACTAAAGAAAAACAACAACACTGGATCCTTTAAAATGAAAGGCGGGACTTTCAGATCTTGAAAAGTAAATTGCGATCGACTTTTCTTCCCTATCGTCGTCCCTGTATGACTGACTTTCTTCTGTGAAACACAAAACAAGATATTTATATAATAGAAGGATACCCCCGTTGCCCCGCATACAATTAAATTCATGGTATGAAAGCTTATTTCTGCCACATAAGACAAAAAAAAAGCATCATAATTATGACATAAGTGTAAATAATGAAATACTATATCATAATGCGAAAAAAAGCTTATCACAAAAGTCATAATTATGGCCAATTTCTGTCTATCAATGCTTTGGTAAATGTCATAATTATTAGGAAAAGTCGTATATATGACACGTCAAAATTATGAGATAAAATCCAACATTTAAAGTCGAAATTATGAAATAATTATGACAGTTGAGATTATAAAAATAGTTATGTCAGTTATGACTTGTGTCTTGAAAACAATTATTAAAGGTTTAGTTCACCCAAAAATGAAAATTCTGTCAGTATTTACCTCACTTTTCTGGAAAGTTCGCTTTAGCAAGCTGTTTCGAACTCCCCAAACGAACTTTGTTTCGGCCTGATTTTGTTGGAAATGACGTCACATTAGTTCAATCCTGTCTGACTTGTTTATTTCTGCAGAATTTTGAAGAATCCTAAAATATGCAAGACCATTTCCGCAACACAAAGGAAGATATTTAGAATAATGTTTTAATAAAACAGATCTCATTCCCCATTGACTACCATAGTATGTATTTTTTCCTACTATGGTGGTCAATGGGGATTGAGATCTGTTTGATTAAAACATTCTTCCAAATATCTTCCTTTGTGTAGAGCAGAACAAATTAACACATAGAGGTTTGGAACAACATGAGGGTGAGTAAATACTGACAGAATTGTCATTTTTGGTTGAACTAACCCTTTAAGCCATACAGTATGTGTCAATTTTGACAACAATTATGAAGTCACATGTCTAAAATGTATACTTTTTATGTCATAAATCCACCTTTTTATCACATATTCATGCTTTAGTATCTCCCTTATTTTGCGGAAATGGTCTTCCATAACTAATGTGACGTCATTTCCAACAAAATCAGGCCAAAACAAAGTTTGTTTGGGGAGTTCGAGACAGCTTGCTAAAGCGAACTTTCCAGAAAAGTTAGCTCCGGATGCTAAACACCTTCACACCACCATCAGACGTCCGAGAGCGAAGACATGAACACACTGGAGAGTTGCTTTACAGTAGCAACTGAAGTTGTACTTCTGATGAAACGAGGCACTGACACTGTTTTTCATGTTTAATACGGTAAAGCTGCTTGACTTTAAGCTATCTATTGAAAGTGATCTAAATAAAGTCTGTAGAGCAGTTCCACTGCTTCCATTACCTCATTAATACTTCTCCCTGATTGGATGTTGACATAGTGGCTGGTGATTGCAGGGCTGGCTGCTCTACACCAAGCATATCTGGACCATGAAAATGACATTCCCAAGTGTAATTAAGAATACTATTTGAGTTTGAATTCTAATTGCAGTGCAGTGAAATGTCAAGCGGCAGCTCAGATTCATGACTAAAGTTCATATCAAATATTTACGAAGGAGCACACACGGCCCGAGCGGAGAGAGAGCAGACGTTCTCAGCGTTTAAACCATTTTAATCACATTGCAAGAGGAAATCGCTAAATATTCTAACTGTAAGCAATCATTCAGCAGTTTATGCAAAGTGACCTACAGTATCCTTAAGCACATACTTAGGACAGACTCCTGAGGTGAGGAGAACGGGAAATAATAGCTCAGTTATCAATGACAAAGACAATATCAAATGTCAAACTGAGCATCTTGATGAACCATATTTGAAGGGACAAGAATGCCAGTGTGGTTGTAATGACCAAATGATATTGTCGTGAAACCTGGGCTGCGTCCGAAATCGAATACTTCTCTACTAGATTATGCGAAAAACAGTACGCGAGCAGAGTAGTATGTCCGAAATCATATAATTCGAAAAACAGTAGGCGAAAAGAACCCGGATGACCTACTACTTCGGGCGAGATTCTGAAGTGCGCAAATGATGGACACTTTACCATCACATGATGCCGCGGGAGAGGAGTTGTTGTTATATTTGAAAATGGCGGAAACCGGAGACGCGGCTAACGTTAGGAGATAAACACAGACACACATGCGTATCTCTATTGATTCATTCATGTATTTATCGATGGTAATATCACAAGCAAATAAATGTCTTTTTCCTTGCCAAAAATCAACATCTGTCATTGATCATAGAGTCTGTGTGTGTTTCATGAGGTAAAATTTATTTATTTTTTTACGACGTAAAAACGCAGATGAGAACTAAAAACAACGCAAAGTTAGTACAGTCAGTGGAATGGGCTCTTTAAATTTTCGCACTGTTGTGACGGCGTATGTCACGCGACAACAACATGGCGCGTGTAGTAGGTCCGGACTCATTCATACTATATAGAACGTACTTTTTTAACGGTCACGCGTATTTAAAGTATTTAAATGTAGTACCTACTCACATAGTACGCGATTTGCTCATCGAATTAACGGTGAACCAACGTCAGACGCGTCATTCTTTCAAAACTAACGGAAAATCAACTTGAAATCAACATTGTTTCAACATTATGAAAGCAAACCAATTTTCGATTTTCATTTAGCTTTGAAGAATGCCGCGTCTGACGTTGGTTCAACGTTAATTCGATGAGCAAAATCAACGTTGTTTCGATGTCATGAGAGACGCCGTTTCCACGTTGATTCAATGTTAGTTTGCTGTCTGGGGAGGGTCATCATCAGCAAATGCTTTGTTTTTTCCCCAACACAAAGCTATCATATGGCTTCAGAAGACTTGGAATTGAATGTATAGGTGTATGCAGTAGTTGTATTAACTATTTTAATGGTGTTTTTGGAGGTCAGTGACTTCCTTTCTCAATTACTAAACATTGTACAAAAAAAAGGCAATTCTACTCAAAATCTTATTTTGCACTAGCCTGGTTAAAACCAGACCATTCTCAGTTGTAACTGAGTCATGGTCTGGCAAATCGTCATAGACAATCGTCATAGATTTCCAGAAGGGACGTCGTGGGTAGACCTAAAACCAATCAGAGTGATGAAGGAGATGACATATGCGGAGAAACATCTCCGAGTTTTATTCTTTGCTCGGTTTTTAACAAAAAGGAAACATTCCTTTCGCTTAAAACAGACGTGATAGCTGATTCGAACGAGTGATGTTCGACGGCGGCATCCATCTTTGTAATGTAGGCTACAAAATCTGCTTCAAAATCCCAGCGTTGACGTCACCGCCCCAACGTTTCTGATAGGTGCCGTGATTTCGACGGATTGGAAATGGACTTGAATGAGCTCTTTGCCAGACCAACTTTCAGAGCAAATCTAAATTTGCGAGAAGTTGTCTGGTTTTTCCCAGGCTAGAATTTTTATTTTTAGTTGAAATTTTTCTTTGGTGACAGCTCTATGAATGCTCTTCAGACATATTGAACATACAACCTACAAACTCAATTCTTCAACAAACACACCACAATCCCAGAACAGAGCAAAGCAGCTTTTCTCCCCCCACATATGTACATATCAAGTATGTACATGATCTGTTTTTGTCTTCTATAGTTGTGACTTGCCAGTGAGCCCTCCTCTCATCAACAAGTCAGTCTCTCTTGTTCATTCGGTCTCCATGTAACTCTCTTAAGCTCCAAGCTGCCTGTCCGACTGCGTAGTCCTGTCTGAGGTTCTTCCCTTGGGACGCGGAGGTTCCCGTTCTGCCCAGCCAGGCGCAGAGGCAAGAGCCCAGCAGGGAGGCGCTACTCAAACCCCTGCGGACCCTCAGACTTCCAGAATATCAGAGACCTCCAATACAGCTTCATATCTCACACATCCGATGGAAAAACACACACGCTGTGTTTTCACGTTTTATGGGGACTTTCAATAGATTTAATGATACAGTACAAACATATTATATCCCCCTACTCATCATGGAAAACTTTGTTTTTGGGGATATTCAAATTAAATTAACCATCATACCATTGATCAGCTCTGCCAAACTTGGATGTCTTTTGTCCAGTAATAAACAAACACTGGTAAGTTGTTTCAATTGATACTGTGAAGCAGCTTTGATACAATCTGTATTGTGAAAAGCGCTATATAAATATATTTGACTTGACTTTTTTTTTTTTAATTTTCAATAAACATCACTTAATATGAAAAAATGGACCAAAACCTTTCTCCACAAACACAAGGATTACAGATATTGGTATCTTTGTTACATAATGTAGGGTTTACCAGCACACGTACATGTACACATACACACAAAACAGATGCATTTTATATGTATTTTTTGACATTTTAATTGATTAAACTTCAATGTCTCCTTGAGCATTAAACATGTTGCCGTGTCTCCAATGTAAACATATTTATAATTGAGTATTTAATGAAGTATTTAAAATTAAACATTTGTAACTATCAGAACCAAATGACAAGGTAATTTAAAATCAGATCAGCTGACTTTAAAAGGGTTCATGTTTGATTCTCTTGATGTGATCGGACGGGCAGAAGCCGAGAGCATATTAGTGAGCTCATACGTCCACGTAAGAAAGAAAGTTGTGTATGTGCGAGCCGTTTCGGAGCGGACTGAAGGAATCAGTGTTGACAGATGCACGTAGATGTTTGCGCTGGTGTCAGGGCTAAATTGGGCTGTTTTACAGGAGGCTGATATGCAGGGGTGTGTGATCTGAATCTGAAAGCCGTTCTCTCTCTGTCAGTGTCCCGCAGGCTTGACGGACCCACTGCCAACGCTGAGAGGAACTCCCACCACATCTAACACAATGTCTAAAGATCAACCCATGAAGACTTCACAATGCTGTCATCAATTGACCAGCATCCGAATCCTGTCCGATCTCAACTACTCGTCTCAAAGCCTTTTTAAATGACTGGTGTGTCTGATTCACAAATCAATTAAAAATTACTCTACTGTCAACATGTGAGATGGCTGACAACATAAATGTAATCTATATGAGCTAAATCAAAAACAGTGATAAACCACGTAATAAAATATTTCTTATACCCTTTTGGTCAACTGACCAATCTTAACTGGTTTGTCTCGTCTCACTCTGCGGATTTACTAAAAAAAAGTGCCGATTTTTTTTATCTGGAAAGTATTTTGATAATGAACTGTCCAAATATACATTTGATTCTTTTTGAATCATTGTGTCTGTTTAATCATTTCGTAAAAACGGCCAGCTGTACATTATGTATGCCATAATCAATTAAAAATATATATTTTATGCCAAAAATGAAAGGGGAAAAAATGCAATGATCTCAAATGAATGAATCTCAAATGATTCAAATGAAAAATGAACCATTCAAACGAACCAATTCGCTACATAATTGAACTTTCCAGTACTCCTCAGCAGCAAAAACCAATTCAAATCTTTTTATTTGTGACAATAATGACATATTGGTAAGAGAGGGGGGTAATGATAGCAGGAGTATTGTAGCATGTTGCATCAGCTGGAGAGAGAACAAAGATTTTGCCTGATAATTGCAAAGCTAATGTTGCAACTACATCTTTAAAAGGGAAACTATCATATGAAGCTGTGATTTCACTCTTTATATCTTCATATAACAGCATAACTGTAGTCCGGTAAGGATGGGAATATCTGGCCCTGGTCTAAGAAAACATGTTACCACAGCAGCATTGCAGTGCTGAGCAGCTACAGAGTAAACATACAGATTTATTCCCCATTTATCTGCTTTCCTCATCATTTACAGCCAATTAAAAGTGGACCGGGACAGCAAAATCTACAGAAGCTGCTACCAGACGCAGCCAGAGACTGTCCTTTTCTTGCGAGTGTTCCAGTTCCACATGGGATAATTAATCTCAGTTAGAGTCAAGAGTGTCTAACACAGTCAGGGTGGCCAGTCATAAGTGTGTGTGTGTGTGTGTGTGTGTGTGTGTGTGTGTGTGTGTGTGTGTGTGTGTGTGTGTCAGAGACGGTGTTTTTCACAGAGTGGCTCCCAAAGCATGTTCAGGTGAGTCAGAGGTGAGAGGGAATGAATTAATGATAAATGTGTGGCTGACTTGTGGATCATTGATCGGTCATTGAGGTTGGAGGTCATTTGTAAATGACGTTCCAGCTGCCATTGCATTACACGAGATCTGAGATTAGAGATGAGAATGAGATCGGGTAAACAAGCCTCAAACTCAAAGATTACAAAACAGCAGTGGCAAACACTAAACTGAAATAGCTTGAACCCGAGCGGTAAATGCCACGCCTGAAGCTTTTTTATTTTATTAGTGATAATTAAACATGGGGAATTGTGTGGAAATACTTTTAGGCCAGGCTGTAATACAAAAAAAAATAGGAAATAGGAAAGTTTTTTTTCTAAAAAAAAAAAAAAAAAAAAAAAATTATATATATATATATATATATATATATTTAGAAAAAAATATATTTACTAATATATTTAGAAAAAATAAATAAATAAATAAATAACATATATATATATATATATATATATATATATATTATTTATTTATTTATTTATTTATTTATTTCTAAATATATTAGTTTAGAAAAAAACTAAACTTGGTCCTCATGAAGAACGGGGGCAAAATGACCTAAATTTTGTAATTTAAAAAAAAGGTTTATAACTTTGTTTAGTGTATATTATGTTTACTTATGTATAATATTATGTATATTTTTTGTATTTTTTATTGTAATATATAAATTATATAGGCATTTAAATGATCAACAATTTAAGTAAAATTTTACAATTGTCGTACATTTTAGTGTAAAAGCAATGCAGACCTAAATCTCAAAAGAACCAATTTGCTAAAATTGATCAGACTTTTCTGATTCGTTTATGTATTACCAGTTCAAACAAAACAATACAGTAAAGCAAATCAGACTTTCTGATTCATTAAATTAACAAACTGTCCTGATCCACGCATATTCAAATTCCTTTAAGCTATATATTTTTAATTACTCTCCAGCAACTAAAGAGCAGGGTTGTGGGAGATAAGTGTGAAAAGTGTTCAAGAAAAAGTACTTTTAAAAGATGAAGAGAGAGAAAGAGAAGGATGAGGAAGCACTTCGTGTACCCGTTTAACATAAAGCAACTTGCAGCTAAACTTCTTTCAGCACAAATACACAATCACTAGACTCATCTCAGTATAAAACACTATCCGCGCTGACAGGACCAACGGAAATCCATGCACTAGCTAAATGAGAGTAAATGACAATAATGAAGACGGATGGCGAACGAGCGGCTCATAACTGATCTCTCCCCTGACGCCCCCATTATCAACAAGATCTGCAGGACCGAGCGACCCCATTACTGCACAGGACATGAGACAGCCAATCACAGCAGGCTTCACCACCCCGTCTCTACCTGGTTTGTATACATACAGTCATGCTACATTAGATCATCTACAAGATGAATGTTTTATGAAACATTCATTGTTTGGCTGAGAGTTACTAAGCCGGTGTGAACAGTAAACAGAAAGGCTGCTGAGTTTGGGCTGTTAACGTGGCCTTTTATTGATAAACTCTAGCAGGAGTTCCTGTCTGAGTTCAGACTAATGAGGAGTGATGGAACTGCTCTCAACCTTTAAAACCTCCAGAAGAACACAAATACAGACTATGCGCAACACACACACACATTCAGACCCAACTAATCTCTTCAGTTAGTCACGATACTGTTGGTTTCTAATAGGCATCCCAATGAAAGCGTATCAAGAGGCTCAAATGAACTTCACTGTGCACTGAGAAAAAAAAAAAAAACAAGTAAAATTTACTTAATTTTTATTTTTAAGTTTTTCCATGCAAAGTAGGTAAATGTTACATAAGTAACTTTAAATTGGCCATAAAGTTTGTTGAGTAATTTCTACCTTCTACTAAGTTTACTTTGCAATACTTATTTCAAGTAAATAAGTAGATGTTGCAGACACTCAAAAAAATGTAAGCCTTTTTAAAAGATTTAAACAATTGAATTAATAGCAAAATTCCACCAAATTAAATTGAATGATATTTACGTATTATTTTATCAAATTATTCTATCAAAATACGCAAGGATGATTCTATTTAATTTGATGGAATTTTACTATAAATCAAATTGCATTAATTAAAAAAAAACTTTAAATAAAATATCTTTCTTTTAGTGTATACAACATATTTACATATAAGTAATGTGGCACCACCCCAACAAAGAGATGTCAATACTTACAGTAATGTGTAATGAGTATGAATGTGTCATTTTTAGTAGAAAATTAACTCCAGATGTCACAAAACAGCAAGTTACTAAACCTAAGAACAAAATCAATTATAAAACAGTGTAAATACAGCTGGAAAACAGCTGCAACCTTATTAATTATGCATGCCCCAGTGCATAACAGACACAACAGTATTAGAAAGTTGGAAGTTGATGTTCATGTTATTTACTGCAATGAATGAATCAGATTTTCTGATTCGTTTATAAACCAATTGAACAAGCCAATTTCCTGGAACGACAGCTTTTTAAATTCATTAACATAAAGCGCACTAACGAGTTTCTTGGTTTAATTAAATATTTTTTTTAATTTAACAGTCAGACATACATATAAACGAACCAACATAGTGCAGTAGTGAGCAATCTTGTAAATCCATATTTAATTAATTAAATTATTAATTAATTAGTTTAATTTTTTAGTTTAATTAAATACATTTAATTAAATAATTTAATTATTATTTAGTTTAACTAAATAAATAAACCCTTAGGCCGTGTGTCCACCAAAGCGTTTTTCCACGCGCCTGGCGTATGTTTTCAATTGTTTTCAATGGGATTTCCGCATTTTTTGAAACGCCATGAGTGTAACGAGGCGCTGAGCTTTTTTTTCACGCTGAAGCGCCGTGCGCCCAGCGTTATTACTGGTCGTCGGGAGTTGAAAAATGTTCAACTTTGGATAAAACGCAGCACTCATCACTGTCACTTTTTACCCAGTCGTCCAATCACAGTGGAGGAGGGGCGGGACTAATACCACACCGACCAACTGTCACAACATTCTTTCTCTACAACGACATCAACCAGCAGAGCTAACCGAAGAAAATGGATGAAAAAAATACATTTAGTATGAAACTAAAAAAAAAAAAATTGTATCTGCGAAATCAGTTACAAGTAAACTGTGCTGCGGATATTCTGTTTCATAGCAACAAAATGTCTCAACTGAAAAAAAAAAAAAACCCGCTGCGCTGCCAAAGCGCTCTCAAGCGCCCACAGCTAGGCGTTTACAGCAGAGCGTCTAGCATTTTCAGCGTTCTAAAAATGCTTTGGTGGACACGCGGCCTTTAGAGAGAAAAAACAACACTGCTCAGATTCTTTCCACATTTAGTTAATTACTCTCCTCCAACACTTCAGCAACAGAAGGGTTATGAGAGATTACGGTCATTGAAATGTGTGCGAGTAAATGTACTTTTAAGGATGTAGGGAGAACAAGACAGAAAGAGAGGATATGGAGGAAAATCACTGGCAATAGTAATCTGAATGTAAAAATAGGAGAAATGAGCATGCACAACTCAACATCCAATAGCGGCAGTAGATCTGGCTAATATCTAGTAGCTAGTCGTGATCTATCTACAGGTAAACGACTGCTGCTAGAACTCATGTTGATGACACAATCAAACACAGAGATTCAGAAGATAAACAGAACAGTTTCATCTGAAAATAAACTTTTTCATAGAGATGAGCCCAGTTTCACTAGTCATTTTGGACACACAATCACAACACAAAAGAAAAAAAAAATCCACGCTGACTCTTTTCCTCTCTAAACTGCAGGAGTGGAAGGGGCATTATGGGAAAGCTGGTGTCAGTTCTTTTGCAGCAGGGCTCGGCCTGAGGAAGCAGCAATGCATGAATATAATTAGAGAGAATATGGAAAGGAACGAGTCTGTCCGTGGAAACATGCACAGTGGATTTAACTTACAGAAACTCATTGCATTAGTGTTCCCAATCGACCTTTCTTCCATATTCAAACTAACTGCAATGGAGATTTCTGTTTCTCACACAAAGTAATTGTTAGGCACTTGCAGTGTGTGTGTCATATGGATGACTATTCACAAACACAATTGACAAATTCTTTCGTCCTCATAAAATATTTTTAAGCGCAGTCCCTATCAGCAGCTTTGCACAGAAACAAAGTCACTGTACAAACCATGAAGCCACTTGATTTTCTATTGCAGTTTCACTAATACAGACAGTAACTCTCATAATCAGTCCATCTCCAGAGTATTGATATCATCTTTAATCCTGTTATGCAAACTGATCTTTTACATCACATTACTGGCACTATGCTGTCATGTTCTCTGTTTGTACTCGGAGTAAATTATCAGCGATCTCATCAATAAAATTACTGACGAAAAGTCCGGTGACCACTTTATTAAAACAAAATATGATGATAAAAATAACTCTAATGCACTAACAATGTTTTAAATCATGGATTCACACAATCAGTTTGTTGGGATGGTCTCAAGGTGCCACAGTCACAGCCAGTGTTTGTCTCCCAAGGCTTTGCAAGTTATTATAGAGCCAAAAGCGCTCAACACCAATAATAACAAACACTTTCATAAGCTCACAAATGTAGCCTATTTAGATCAGTTATTATCATTAACATTTTTTTAAATCTCAATAAAATAAAATAACATTTTAGATTAAAAACACACAACGCTAATTAAAAATTATAGATTTTTTTGCCTTGGCCACTAACTGACAAAATAAGTTGAATTTGAAGAACTTAAAATATAGAAACTGCTATAAAAATATAAATCTACAGCAAAATTGATGCTGTAATAGTGTAATACTACTAAAATAACACTGAGTTATATTATATGAGGCAGGTATATACACAATAAAAACATTATATTTCAAGTTACTTTTGTGCAAACAATTAAGTGAACGGATTGAAGTGCTAGTCAGTGTCAAAAATAATGAAACATCCAAAAAGCAGCCAATACTTCAGCACAATGCTCAAACGTTTTCTAGTGCGTTTGTTTTTTGTTTTTTCTTTATGTTGACAAATCTTTTATTTGTTTGTTACAATTCATTTTGGAAATGACCAACGACTAAAATGTTATTATTATTGACTAAATTATGTCATTATATTGCATTATATAATAGAATGATAAGCTTTTTCAGTCAATATAACAAATCATGTTAAAAGAAAATTAAAATCACAGTCAAACACTGAAAAATGCTGGGTTGTTTCAACCCAAATTTGGGTCAAATATGGACAAACCCAAATGTTGAGTTAAAAATGTAACTCAACAAAAAAAATTACAGTTGAAAGTGAATGTTGGGTTAAAATTTTAAATTACATTTTAACCCAACATTTGGGTTTGTCCATATCTGACCCAAATTAGGGTTAAAACAACCCAGCATTGTTTAGAGTGAGGCTTTTGAGCCAATCTGTCTATCTGTGTCTCTGTATATCTCCTTATCAAAAACACACATGCAACAATTCCTGATCCGCGACCTTTCCTTCCCGCTGACTCATAGCACTGGTCCACGAGCAGATGGATGCGGGACTTCCTATATGTGTGCATGTCAGGGTCTGTGCCGCTGGGAAGTTAATTGCGGTTGGTTTTATCAGTCAGCCCTGGACAGCTGTGAAGAGAGCTGTGGCGGTTGTACCGCGGTCAACAAGCGTTTAGAGTTAGCGATGAATAAAAGATGGCGGGAAGACGGCTTTACGATATGTTAATGCATTATGAGCACGAAGAGTCTCCCCAATGCTGTCAGTCAGATATAAGATCCTTCTGTCAGGTTAACAAGCCGCCCCATGAAATATGCATGACAGGTTACCCCCCTCCTCCACCACTCCAGATATATTGTTCATGCTAAAACCAAACCTACTGACAGAAGAGGAGGGTTAGGACTCATTGTCAAGAGTTTTAATTCCAGACATCTGCATGAATTCAAGATAAATGACTTGAATATTCGACAAAACGTCAGCACTCAAGATGCAACATGACTCATGATCTTAACGGCCATCAACTGGAACATCGCTTACAACCAAACTAGAAAATAATATCCTAAAACCAGGGGTGGATCTGGGAAGAAAAATCAGGCTTGGCTCATGAATATTAAATTAAGTGTGGTGACGTTTGCCCACTAGTTCTACCAGATTGGTTCTGTATGTATACCTGATTTACCAAAAAGCACAGCTAATTTTGCTATTATTATAAACACACATTTATATATACACTAGGGATGTGTCTGAAGCCTAATTCCGAATTCGGAAAGGCAAATGAATAACGCATTTTACGGAGGCCCTAAATGGACATGGTTAGGCTTGCTGCGGGGGCTGGTTTCATTACATTTAGGGATGGGACGGTATGAAAATTTCATATCACGATTATAGTGTCCAAAATAATCGTGATTATCAATATTATCACGGTTTTTGTTAAAAATTTATGAAAGTGCTCAAAAAGAACTGATGCTCACACTGAAAACATTTCATTTCATTTTATAATTGAAAATCAACAAACAACAAATAAAACAAGCCTCTCTATGCAGTTTTTTAAGCAAGATTCTATTCTATGGCATTTGCTTCTTTATAATGCCCGTTGTCAATAGCAACACATTATTACACAGCGCACATCCATATCACAACGGACGCGCACTCTTGTTTCATTCAAATACAACTTGCCGTCTTGCGTCTCCGGTTTTTGATTGTATTGCAAAAATGAAATCATTGATTTATTTTTTACATAGTTTGATAATATTGGTGTGATATATCTTGTCTGGACGATTGTTTTACAAAATGAATTCATAAACAGGTAAGATTTAAAACATTAGCTAATCTCATTATCAATTCAATATATCCCCGTAATTATGTGGTAAAAATAAAATCGGTTTAATACGTGATGTATCTATACTTTACTATCCCTTAAAATATCACTCTTAATAATAGTCTTGTTTGAAGTTGTTCGTTCGTCTTTGGCTCAAAGCCACTTGCTACGAACTTTTCTTCGCGGAAGCTTCACGTCTATTTCAAGTGAGTGACATAAAATGTTTCAACTCAAAACAACATTTCGTGCCCAATTGTTTCCCAGACGTAGTTTTGGTATTGAGGTCAAAGTTAACTTGCCTTGCGTTCGGGTGATGATCACACAAGACGACTCGGCAGATTTGAAGTGTTTCTATTGTAGTGACTTTTTGTTCGGCAGACAGGGTGACCATCCTCGATCAAGTTTCCCTCAGGACTTTTGTAAAAAACCCAAAATATGACCACACCTCAGATTTGGTCCTCTTAAAAGGCTGTAAAATCTCCTGAGCACAGTCACTGCCTTCCGCCATTCCTTCTCGAATAGTAATTAAAAAAAAATATTGCGTGCTGCGCGCCTGCGTCAGACTGGCCGACAGGATTCAGTGAGTTATTAAAATCGCGATAATCAAACACGGTTTTAATGATAATTAAATTTTAAACGATAATACTAACCGTCAGTACATTTTATCACGGTTTATAGTGAAACCGGTTATCGTCCCATCCCTAATTACATTACATCAGATATCATTTACCACGTGAAAATAGTGAGGACAGATGACCGACAGGATGATATCGGAGAATTTGGTGCTTCATTAACAAATATCTAATCTTGTAAAAATGTGTGATCTCCCTAATATGCACACTTGCACAGGGTATGCGTGATTGCGAATTGGAAAGTGAAAAAGCGATTTCAATAACCCGCATATTGATTGACAAGCTCCCTGAAGTATATTGAACTCAAATGCATTGAAATGTATTTTTTCCTCTCATATCATATTTTTCCCCATCCCTATGTCCCTTTAGGGTCTCTGTAGAATGCGTCAGTTTTTAACCTAATAAAAATGAGCCCGCCAATGAGCCAATGCCAAATGTTGGTTTCAATGGTTCTCTGATGAGATTACATATTAGATTAAAAAACAATACTGGTCGAAAAAATAAATAAAAAAAAAAACATTAATATTGGCCAAATGGGATCGATATATTGTGCTCAGCCACTTAAAATAGATGGAGCATGCCTGGGTAAATTGTTACGCCCCCGCCAATTAAAAATGAAAGAAGCCTGGATGTGTCTGTCTTCCGCTGTTTCAACATACTGGTATTTCGAAACGCTGGATCAGTGATCTTAAATGAGAAAATGTCCATCAGGAGTGAAAACTGGATGAGGAATGGCGAAGAGAGAGGGACAGAGGTGCGAGTATCGTGATTTCGAAGCTGAAGGACATCTAGGCAGGTGAGAATGAAACTGTTGAACCATGGACACACACCTACTGAGAATTACACACCGTTAACACTTGTCTAATGCGAGACAACCTACTTGTCTCTCTCGAGCACATTCGCAAGCAAGGCACATAAACAGACACACAGCATCTTAATGTTTGTGCACTTTCATTCTGTGTCAAAATCCTCATATCCTTAGTCCAGAACGTATAAAAGATATTTTTTTATGACCAGTCAACATGATCTTTGCACATTTACCTGGGAAATAGCCATTGTTTTAGTTAACTGTTTAACTAGTTACTGTTCTAATTTACATTTATAATAGCAAATGAATTGAAAAAAAATTGGTTATCATTTGCCATTTACATTATGTATATTATAATATAATTTCCAAAGAATAAAACCCAACCTGATATTTTTCCTCAAAATGTGTCACATTAGCAGAGTAAAATTAATAGGGGTGTAACAATGTATCGTGTCACAGTATATCACAATACAAAAAGGCAAAAATATGTATCGTGGATAGTTACAATATATAGTTCACCTAAAACGAAAATTACTTTGTGAGAAAAAAAATTCAAGTTTTCAGAGTTTTAGAGTCATTAAACTTCTATGTAATATTGAATATAATGTATAATAATGCAATGGGGGAATATTTGTGGGTCCTAATAGTGTCATATGTCTTATGTTACCAATAAAAAGCGGCCAACATTATTTAAAAGATTTCTAGTCGGCGACAAAGTGCAAGCATGTTTGTATAAAATAATTGTATTTTCAGCTTCAGAATCATCAATATTTTTATTCTGGTGTCACTATTGTCCTGTGCATTGGGTTACCAACACCAAATCCAAGCCAATTTAATATCAAATTGTGCATTTTAAATCAACATTACATTTTTTGTTAACATTTTACCATATGTCTTGGAGTATCGCAATAATATCGTATCGTGAGTTCGAATCGTGACTTGAGGGTGGCGTGACACCCCTAGTTTTTAATGCTTTTTCTTGACTTGGCCATGTAAAACCTCCCAATGATACATACATTAGGTAAACATGATGATAATTCACTTCATGGATCAACCCTGGTGGGCTTCAGTTCAAACCTGCAACCTTTGGGTTCCCTGCCCAGATCTTTCACCACTACCCTTCTGGATGATCTCCTCGCTAAAACTTGAGGAGTAATTCTGACTAAATGGGACAACAAAGTACAAAAGATAAATGGTGCTCAAAACTGCTTAGACTCAGATATCGGACTCTAAAATCTAACGCATATGGCAGTTTTGACGACTGCTTGACACAAAATGGATGACAGCTCCAGACAGCATTGATTCACTCAAAAATTCCCATTTATCAAACCCAATCTGCAATGTCAGCTCTCAGCGACGTGACCTTCAAACCTCGTGGACTTCGATACAAAGCAGCGTACAGAAAGTGTCCGATGCGAAATATTGAGATTTGTGCATTAGAACGGATGATATGCAGTCAACATATCGAAACTATTCAAAACATTTCAAGCAGCGGTATCTGATTATTACGCAGACGTGCACACACACGCGCGGTCACGGTGTCAGCACACACTGAGATGCGTGGTGGTTCTGACTGTGCCCGTAGGGGAAGATCAGTTCCGGTAAGTGGGTTACGACGGTCCTCTCCAGACAGCGGCACAGCGGCACAGCTAAATGATCAAACAGAGGGGGATTTGCCTCTCCTGTTCAGGGGGATTGGTAAGTGGAACAGGGCCATGAAAGATACACTACAATTAGTCTGGAAACTTCCTTCCCCCAGGTCAAAGGGATTACATCAGGTTGTGTCAGGTTTGAGCCATATTTGTTTAGTAACATACGACTGAAATACTGCAATTACATTTACTTTTATATAATATAAAAACAGTGTATATTATAGTATAACTATAAAACATAAAGAAACATACATATACCTATACATATATATTAGGGCTGTCAAATGATTAATCGTGATTAATCGCATCCAAAATAAAAGTTTTTGTTTATATAATGTATGTGGGTGCACTGTGTATAATTATTTTGTATATATAAATACACACACATGCATGTATATTTAAGAAAAACATATTTATATTTATATATAATATAAATTATCTATAGTACATACATGAAAATATTTCTTAAATATATACAAGCATGTGTGTGTATATATATATAAAATAATTATACACAGTGCATCCAGATATATTATGTGAACACAAACTTTTATTTATTTTATTTATCTTTTATTTTGTATTATAAAATAAATACTAGCATGTTCTTTTATAGTAGCATGTTCAATTTTAATATTTTTATATATTTATAACGTAATATACAGTATATGCACACTAGATATGTTGCTATTACTATTATATACAATATATACATAATAACCAATAAATATTAAAATAAAAATGTTTGTCCACATAAAAATTCATACTTTTTTGCAGTAAAAAGCTGCGCTGTATGGCCACTTTCCCTTACGGCCAATGCGGTCACCCGATGCAAAAGTCAAACTAATGCAAATAAATCTTTTTTTTGCAGAATAATTTTATAGTATGTAAGAGGAATGAGAGAGATAACGAAAGAGAGAGAGAGAGCGACAAGACTTTTAGGGTAACGCCTCGAGCTTTCATTTTAATTAGTTTGATTGTGCATTAAATCATCAGATCCTGAAATAATAAGAGAAGTGCACCTTTCCTCTCTTTCATCACAGTCCTAAGGGTTGTTCCAGAAAAATATGTGCCACAATAAAACTGGCCTGTATAGACGGACTAAATTTATACTTTGCATTTAGCAAGACATTTCAGGACATTTCTCTTAGTTAAAGACCCATCGAGTCTGTCTAAATCAAGGTCTGCTGATGTGCGTTTGATCTAATACGAGTTCCACGACTAGCATCGTGTTTTACAGACTGGAGATGTAGCGTCCGATGCATCAAGAGCTTTAGGCTGTTGAAATGAACACCAGCACATCTGACCGCGGGCTGAGCAATACGTCAAGCAAACACCCAAAAGACTCTTTAGTGAATGATGCAGGTGTTAAAGAGTTTTTAAACCTGGAGGTAGGCAAGTCACTACTTTTGGGGACCGAACCTTCAACCTTTCCCTAACCATCGAGATACCATCTCTTTTGTGTCACTCAGATTCACTGCACATGCTCCTGGATGTTTGACAGCACAGAGGGATGGAGAGATTCACTTACTACTTGTAGGTCTCTGAGCGGATGTACTCAAAGACATGAGAGATGCCCAACTGGAACTGGTCTGCTATGGGAATCACCCAGGAGTTATTCTCAGCCTTAAACACCTGCTTTGGGCCTGTCAGGTCCAGGTTACCTACAGACAGAGAGAGGAGGAGGAATTAGAAATTTACCAAAAGGGAAAGTGAGAGAGAAAGCCAGGCCGATATTATCGGCCGATATCAGGCATTTTCCAGACTATCAGTATCGGTAGTTATAATGGCCGATAAATGAATATTTCAAAAATAAAATAAAATAATAAACATAATAGTTATGTTACGTTGTTACAGTGTAGTTGACTGACTGTCCTTTTAACTTTTGACAATGTGACTGAAGTATTTCATCTGTATCATCTCTCCTTGGCCTGTTACATTGAAAATGTATGTTTTACAATTTGCAGTATGACGTTATCCATTGCTAAATTATGGCTCATCATAGACTAGCTAACCACAAATGCCACTATCATCAGTCTGTTCTGTTGTGACAATAAAAGAAACAAGTTTCTTTTTAAAAGGCATTATCATATTATTTTAGTTAAAACTCATACAGAACTACAAATAACTAATGTTAGGGAAATCTGTTAATGTTTTGTTGCGCGTTTATGAAATAAAAAAATAAAAAAATATCGGCCAATTTATTGGAATATCGGATTTTAAAACCAACAAATATTTGTATCGGTATCGGCCTTCAAAATCCTTTATCGGTCGGGCCCTAGTAAAAATCAAACAAGGAGAGGAGACAAGACAAGAAAAGAGAAGATACACAAAGAGATAAGACAATAAAATGCAATAAAATGGTGTGATGGAAAAATGAGGAGAGGAGACTAGAGCCCGACCGATAAAGGATTTTGAAGGCCGATACGATACAAATATTTTTGGGTTTTAAAATCCGATATTCCGATATATCGGCCAATATTTTTTTTATTAAATATTGTTGGATTTCACACACGTGTAAAAGAAAAGCTAACTTTTCTGCACAAGATACATTTGAGACTTTTTCTCGATGTCTAAATGTTCACTCCTCGCAAATATAACTTACATTTTACAATATAGGGACTGTACACCCAACTTTGGGTCAAATATGGACAAACCCAGCCATTGGGTTAATTTTTTTTTATTACATTTTTAACCCAATGTTTGGGTTTGTCCATATTTGACCCAAAGTTGGGTTAAAACAACATAGCATTTTTAGAGTGTAACTAGAGATATGCTAGTTAAAAATACAGTAATCATTACTTTATTTAGGCAGAAAAAGTTCATTGTTGTTTCCAAGCTCATTAATGTTAACGTTAGCGGTCTTCCACTGATAATAGTGGCATTAGCTAGCTTTGTGGTTAGCTAGTCTATGATGAGCCATAATTTAGCAATAGATGACTGCAAATTGTAAAACATACATTTTCAATATAACAGTCCAAGGAGAGATGATTAAAGCATGTTTCGTCTGTTTTTATTTTATATATTAAATATTCATTTAATGGCCATTATAACTGCCGATACCGATATTTTGGAAAATGCCTAATATCGGCCGATATATTGGTCTGGCTCTAGATGAGACAAAACAAGAGGAGATGAGACGAGATGAAACAAGAGACGAGACCAAAACAACAAAAGAAACAAAAAAAATGAAAAGGGATGAGACGAGAAGAGACATGACAAAAGAGGACCAGAAGTGAAGAGAAGATAGGAGAAGAAAAGAGACGAGATGAGACGTGAAGACAAAGACCAGTAAAGAACCAGTTCACAGTGTGCCGATGAAAAAGTACAGGTCAAAGTGCTAATGTGGCTCATCTCAGCTCACAAGGGGGCTAATTAAATAGTTTCTGATTAGCAAGTGTTGAGCGGCCTGTCAAAGAGGGGGTGAAATTAAACCTGGACCCACACCTCACAAACGCACTCAGACAAGACCGTTAGTGTAAATCAGCCCTGAACCTAAAAAAACCTAGACGACAGTCCTATATCGTCCTACATCTCATTGGTCGAGCAGACATCTGGTCCAGGTTCAATTTACACCCTCCTCATGCTCTTTTCATTTCAACATTTTAACCCGTTTAAAGCATCAGTAAAGCATCTTTACACATGAGATGTTCTGAATGGTAAAGACTGTCTATCTCTCCTCACTTTTTCTCCTCTCCTTTTACTTTCCTGCTCTTGGCATGTGCGCTTGGTTGCTCCTTGTTAGCTGTGCTCTCCTCTGACACACACATACACACATCTTAACGAGGCTGGACTGTGGAGTGGGATTACAGGGACATGACAGAGGGGTCCTAATAAGCTACACACGGGAAGAGTCTCCCCTACAGAGTGCACAGGACAAAGACCTGCTGACCAGAGCGTTCACACACACCTAGAATGGCAATAAACAACTGCCAATTGCTAAAACACTACATAGGTCCTAAAACAAAAATTTGAAGCCAATTTGAGTGCCGTGTGCAGAACTCTCAGTCCTGTGCTAGTGGGGTGGTTGAGGGTGTTGCTTTGCGCTGGCAAAAGAAAGAAAAGTTTTTGAAGTGTTGAAGCTCATAAAATATTTTTTTAAACTCTCTAGTGAGTGGTTGAGTGTTGGTATCCAGTTGCTAGAAACAATTTTGCTATTTGTACGGTAGCTTATTTCACACACCTCACAAATTCAAGCCGACAATGGCCGATTCTTTAAATGTTTAAAAAATAATTGCAAACTTGCAAGCCGCTTAGTCTACTTACCCTTCACACCACATTTATATGACACTTGAGGTGAGTGCTGACATAATGCTGGAATACCAGTACACTAAATCATAAATTATACTGTTGGAATGGAACAAGCCAGGAGGAAAAACTACTGTCAAAAGGGCAGTTGTGGTGTGTGTGTGTGTGTGTGTGTGTGTGGAGGTTTTCCCAAAGTGAAGTCACTCAGGTAGAGAGCAGTTCGACCTGGGTTAACCTCAGAGCTTCCAGCCAATCACGTAAGAGATGACAAATCTGTAGCCAATTAGAATGCACAGGGGGGTGACAACCTGGTCACTGCTCTGTTGTTGTTGATGTGATTTTGTGTGTGTGTGTGTGTGTGTGGGGGGGGGGGGTACTTTATTTTATTGTGGTATTGTAATTTCAGAGAAAAAACAATAAAGTAGTGCTGTCAAACGATTAAAATATTTAATCTTGATTAATCGCATTAATGTCATAGTTAACTCGCGATTAATTCTCAATTAATCGCACATATTTATCCATTCTAAAGGTCTCTTGATTTCTTTTTGTCCCATTATTTTTTTTTTCTAATTTTAACGCTCTTCTCAACATAAAAAAGAGGATGGCTTGCTTTATGCAAATGTTTTTAATTGAAAACAACATTGACAAAACTGTGTTCAATTTCACACTAAAATATTATCACTTGGAGCAAATAATCTCTCACACAATGTAACTGTCCATCAATAAATACTTACGAGGTCCTGATATTGACGAGGGGGTGGAGAATTCGTATCAGCTGTGTGTGTGTGTGCTTGGCCATCAAGTGGTATGTCAGACTGGACGTGCTTTGATGACAGCTCAGTTCACAACGACAAAACACTGTCAATGGAACCATTTGGAAACTTTTTAAAAGTAAACTTTTTTTAATTCAGAATCTTTTTGGCATCCATTTCGGCATCTCGCGCTCATCATCCACTCAAAACTTAACGTTAACCTACTTTTTGGGCGGCTTGCAACAAGTGTGTTTCCGGTCTAGCTTGATCCGGTGCTTTAAGACAGGATGCAGAATGCGCAGTGCTACGTCAGTGGATGCCAAAAAGTTTCTATTGGCCGCGCTGGTAATCGTCACAGCAGCAAAAGTTGAACTATTTTGAATTATGCCCGCGGTATGCGCGCTGCTGCTCTCGCGCTTTGGTTGACAAAGCAACAAAACATCCATGGGTTGAAATCAATGGGTTTCATGGCGCGCATCCTGTTGCAAAAGCGCGTAAAAAAAAAACAACGACAAAGTTTGCTATGCCAAAAAGACCGTTAATCTCGCGACAAAAAAGTTAATAACGTTAAAATCGTTTTGTGTTAATGCCGTGTCAAACTGACAGCCCTACAATAAAGACACAATTTAAATGTGGGACACTGTTTATGTCTTCCACAATGCAGGACAAAGCTCACAATTTCGTGATGGCGGTCACCCTAACGCACAGCTGTGTCTGGAAGTGTAAGTGTGGATGTTTTATTGGTTGATGAGGGTGTGTATTAATTTGCATTCCTATCCATAAGCCACTACACTCCAGTTTTAAGGCCAGGCTTTGATTGGTTAATGGGAATATATAAAGGATGTTGGTCCAGGAACATGTGTTACGCACACGGACATGTTCAAGTCTTACCAAGTTCAGGAGGCAGTACAGTGAGTCTGTTTCCTTGAATGTGAAGTTCCTTCAGCTGAGTCAGATCCCCGATCTCTTTGGGTAGAGAGATGAGGTCATTGTCCCTCAAACTCAACTGAAAAAAGAGAGTGAGGAATTAGACAGTGGGAAAGGGACAAAAAGTTTATAATTTAACTTACTTGCTTTCTTAAATGTCCCTGGTCTTACAGAGCATGATTTTTATATATATATATATATATATATATATATATATATATCAGGGCTGTGCAAAAATTAATTGCGATTAATCGCATCCAAAATAAAAGTCTGTGTTTACATAATATATTTGTGTGTGCTGTATATAATTATTTTGTATATATAAATACACACACATGCATGTATACATTTAAGAAAATGTGTTATTCATATATAAAATATTTATATTTATATAATATAGATTACGTATTTATATATATATATATACACAGAATTTAAGCGCAAATATATATATATATATATATATATATATATATAGCTATACTTTTGAAACAGGCTATGTGTTTCCCATTGACATCCATTGCTGTACACTGTGATAAACTGCAGGACAAGTCAAAATTATTCTCTTGGTAACTGACAGCATGTCACATGAGTGCACCATTTAATATACCAACACTTGCATTATAAAAATCACGGGTGTAATTACACCCATATTTTAACGCAACACCTGACCAAAATAGTTGAATTTTATTTTTAAGTTTAAAGTTGAAATTATTAGCTGTTTTATGTGACTGTGACCCTGCATTGAGTCTGATCAGTCTGATCCTAGCGAGCACAGGGGTGAAGATCAGCCTCTAAATCACCGCTCACCACGTCTGATAAAGAACACACACTGCGGAGAATAAATCCAACACACACGGCACAGAGCACCGCCACAAAAGCAATTGATTTCAGAGGGAATTTAGATAAATTACTCACTATCTGTAGCTTGGCCAGCTTGCCGATGTCTGGGGGCAAAATCTCAAAATCGTTGTCACTGAGATAGAGCGCCCGCAGGGTGGCTGAAATGAGAGAGAGAGAGAAGTGTAAGTTTAAGTGTGTGTGTGTGTTAGAGGAGTATTGCAAACATTGATCAATAGAAATGGTCATCTCTGATTGATACAGCATGGCTACAATCTTACACCCAAGCACACACACATAATATCAACAACAGATCGACAAAAAGCATCAAATACACACTGTAAATGTTCAGAAAAGCAATAACCAATTAAATAAACATGTAAATAATTTTCATTTTTTTAAATCCTACACAAATAGTGCCACAACTAACAAGAATTTTGATAATCTATATCTGAGATTTTTTTTTATTAGTGGCCCCACCCACTTCCTGACCACTAGATGTTAAAGCAACAGCATCACAATCAATTTTACACTCATGGGAACAACAATAAACATAACCGCAACAAACATAGAAAAAAAGAGCAAAAAGTGACATAGAATTATCAATTCGACAACTTAAGGAATCAATAGATAAATATATATTCAATAATACGCCTCTAAAATGTTCAACAGCTTAAAGGAAGCAATAAATAGATATATATTCAATAATGCACATAAAAAATAAATATATGCGTCCATAGATGATCCATTTAGTAATTGACTGCTCCTCGGCAATAATGATGTAATATCTTTTTATATGTCATATCATAGCCGATATGACAGCCACTTTCCAAACAGCACTTATAAATAGCAGTTTGGGAGTGTGTGTGTGTGTGAGAGATCTTGATTAACGTTAAGAGGGTGCTTTCATTATGTGGCTGCCATTAAAATAACAGGTTATTAGAGCCCATCACTGCTCATCAGTATCCTCTGACGGGACCAGCTGATTGGACTGATGAGGATTAGATGATGAAGTTAACAGTTATTTTGTTAGCATATAGTTAGTAGGTAGTCTGGTCCTCCTTGCAGCTTATTCTGCTAAAGAACTACCTAAATTGACTGGAACCCGTATTATTTCAGAGACCAACCACTCTGAAATCAATAATCTCACAAAAATAATCAAGAATGCAAGTGGGAATTACTAAAAACCTGTTGACATGGAAGTCAAAAAAGGTAACTTTGGTCAAATAAAAAGAAAAAATATATAGAATTCACTTGATGACCATTTTGGTGACACCATTTTCTTTCCTTAAAATTGAATGGGGAAGGACTGAAATCCTCAACATTGTTTTTTATATCTCTAACCATTATTTAAATCTGATATTTGTTCATTTATTTACTATCCCATAAATGAATATCATAAATGTTGCTTCTTTTGATTAAATTACACAAAAAAAGGATGAGATTTAAAATTCCCGATATACTTCAAGCTCAAACAAGAATCAAACTGGTGTGACATAATAGAGTGCCGAAGTTATCACGTCACTTTGTAGGCCAAAACGCAGAAGTGAGTTAGCATTTTAGCACTCCCGGTTTTGATCTATGGCATAAAACACACCAGTTATAACCTGCTTATGGTTTTTTAAACTTTATTGTGTCTGCTTGTGTTTTTTTTAACTTTATATAGGCTTCAAAATGTATACATTTCGGATTAACTTGTAAAGATTATCTTGATAGACGAAACGTGTAAGGGTCACAACTCTTTGTTGAACACAGATCTTATTTTTTGCGATTTTCCAAAAGTCTATGGGGAAAAAGCATAACTTTTCGATCGAGGGAACCCACGCGCCTAAAATAATAAAATTATTTTTAGCCCTTAGCGAAGAACGAAAAAGAAATTCACCATGAGTATATCAGGGCCTTAAAGTGATAGCTCATCCTAAAATGAAAGTTAAGTCATAAATTACTCACCCTGGTGTTGTTCTAATCCAGTATGACCTTTTTTAAACTAACACTTGTAAATTGCAGCCAATAAGAATGCAGCTTTCCCCTTTCTATATTTCTTTTTATTTTAGTTTGTAATATGCATCAAGTGGTCTATGAATAGTCAGTCCTTTGTTATAAATTAGTAAGACTGATGCAGGTTATACTGCTAATACATTGTGTGTGTGTTGCAGACTTACTGAGGTAAAAGAAATTTCCGGGCAGTGAGGACTCGTTCAGATTGTTGTATGTCAGATCCAGAACCTCCAGCGCCGGAAGAGATCCGAACCCTCGTGGAAGAGTGCTCAACCGGTTCATCCTACACATGAAGACCATAAAAATGCCATTTTAACCAAATCATCAGCTTAAAAAAAAACACCACACGTCCACAAGCAGATACACACTTATAAAACACCCATCAATTCTTGACAGGGAATCCATTGAAAATCCTTAGCCGACCTACTCGAAGACATGAGACAGAGACATGCATTGCGCACAGATCCATCTCACTGATTTTGATTGATATTTCAGATTTATAACGCAACTCAACAGATCTTCTCACATTTATAACCAAAAGTCTGAGATCACTAGTGAAGGTGTGAAACCAATTCCATTTTTAATTTTACTTAAAATTATACAACATTTTCAATTACCAATTATATTATCAGCATAACAATTTGGGTAAAAAAAATACAGATTTAAGAATGTCTGTTTTTCATTTGTCAAATTCCTAAAACATGCATATATGATATGTATATGCATATATTGAAATCAGTCACTTTTGAACAATTAAATGCATACTTAATAAAAGTATTAATTTCTTTTTAAAATGTATTTTTAAAAAGTATTAAAATCTTTTTAAATAATTAGTATATATATATATATATATATATATATATATATATATCAAATTTACAGATTTAATTTACACTACCATTCAAAAGTTTGGGGTCTGAATTATTTAAAAAGAAATTAATACTTTTATTCAGCAAGTATGCATTCAAGTGACTAGATTTCAAAAGATTACTATTTCAAATAAATGCTGTTCTCTTGAACTATTTATCAAAGAATCCTGAAAAGATGATAATAATCAGAATCAAATCAATTTCTGAATGATTTCTGAAGGATCGTGTGACTGAAGACGGGAGTAATAATGCTAAACATCCAGCTTTGCCAACTGAGGAATATAATATACTTTTTAAATATATTAAAATAGAAAGCATTTTTATTATTATAAAAATACTTCACAATATTACTGTATTTTTGATCAAATAAATGCATCCTTGGTTAGTATAAGAGACTGATCTCAAAATCAACACTTGATAGTAGTGTATATGTGAAAACCAGATTTTCAATTGTTTCAGACATTTAGTCACCACTTCTTATAGATATAAAAACTCAAGGTATTTCTTAATGAAAGTGGAATGTTCAGTTAGCTCACCAAAATTAAAAATGTTAAAATCGTATTTGCCCTTGAAAGGTAGCGAATTAAATTTTGGCTGAAAACTTCCGACAGAGAACATGGAATCTGAAATTAGAAAGGCTCAAGGTGCCCGACGACGTGGATAAAACACGGGAGAGAGAGAGCAAGACAGAGAAAAAGAGAGAGAGAGAAGGGGGCGCCCAAATCAGATGCTGATTAACTCTTGCTTATTTAAGCGTCTGTGCTCCGTCTCTTTCATTCTCGCTTTCAAATGGCACTGGGTTGCCATGAAGACAATGAAACTTTAGCAACGGATTTTAAAGAAACAAACAAATTGATCCAGCACATGTTTGCGAAGCAATTACACAAGATGGGGAATTGTTTTGACAAATGAGATCAGGATAACGGGCGGCCGCACGCTCACACACACACACACACATCCTCACGTTTGAGTCGAGAGTAGCGGCCGGGAATACAACAAGCCGGCTTATGTTTTCAAGATTATGTGTAGAAATGGTGCGTCTGACAGCAAATCGATGAAAATGTGCGGTGTCAGACGCGGGGCAGATTGGGCCGCGCTTTAATCCTGCGTGACATTGAGGAGGCTCCGCCCTCGGAGGAAAAGGAGAACCCTTGGGATTCGGGTGGGGCTCAGGTGGGCTCTAAACACCAGGGATGAAGAGAGTCAAAGAGGAAGAAGAACAGAGGAAGACAGCGGCACTGCCACTGTCAAGGCTTCTTAACCTCACAAAAAAAGGATTGACAACCATTCCTAAACCAGATATGCTTTGATAACCAGTGTGTCTGATCAACAACATATACTAGAATGATGATCCTCCTCAATATGAAATTATTAACGCCGTTAATGCAGGCATGATCTTTGGGAACGATTTCTGACCCAGAAATTAGCAGATTTATGGTTCGGAAAACCAGAGGAGACGGGAGGAGAAAATACAATATTCGAGCAGAGGGGACAAAACAAGACGAGAACATACAAGAGGAACGGAAAGGAAGGAAAGAAAGGACGAAATATATGAGAGGAGAAGAGACAACAAAATAAGAGAGATCAGGAAAAAAAGTCAAGAAGAAAAATGAACAGACATGGACACAGGATATGAGAGTAGAAGATATGAAATTATAAGAGACAAGAGGAAAAGAAAATAGGGGAAAGAGTAAGAGAGGTGATACAAAAGAAAGACGAGAAGAGGCAAAACACGTTGAGAGATAAGACAAGAAGTGAACAAGAGAAGAGACACGAGAAGAAAAGTTAAGGGTACAGAAGGAGAAGAGGTGAAATTATAAGAGAAAAAAGAAGAAAGGAAGGAGAGGAGATGGAAGAAGAGACAGAAAAAAGTAGGAAAGAAGAGACTAAAGTTGAGAAGAGATGAAAAAAGAAAAGACGAAAATATGAGACGACGAGAGAAGAGAGACGAGGAAAAAAGATAAGAGGAGGAACACAAGAGAAGAGACAGGAAGAAAAGAGACAAGTGGATACAAGAGGAGAAGAAATGAAAGTATAATAGACAACAGACGAAACAAACAAAACTATACAAAGAGGGAAAAGAATCTGAGAAACGATGACACATCAGACTAACCCAAGGTTCAGATGTTTCAGTTTCTGAAGGCTACTGATCTGAGTTGGAAGCTCCTCAATCTGGTTATTAAACATGTTCAACACCTCCAAGTTCTTCAGGTCTGCAATGTTAGGAGGCACACCTGAAAAAGAGAGAGAGAGAAAGGATAAACTAATAAACAAGAACAACTTCAAATCTGCAGGTATCATCAATCTAAATCAATCAAAGCGTTTCAATTGACTGTATTATAATCACCAATACAATCCTCAAGGTAAAGCATTCCCAAACGAGAGATGAGGTCTAACGAACAGAGGCTAATTATCAGAGTCAGCAGACAGACGTCCAGTCTTTGACGGCTCAATTATGGGTCCCTCCCCCAGCGATATAGATTTGACACTTTAATGATGGAGGCCTTAGCATAACGGCTCATCGGCAGCACCCCTCCTGCCCCCTCCTGCTGTCGACAGAGATCGATGGGCCGAACAGGCGCTCTATCCGATTACTGGCTGATCAATGGCCCCTCATTACGGAGGAGGGGAGGTGGGAGAGGTTTACACAAACAGCATGACACGAATACCTCCAGAGAGATCAACGAGAGCTGCCCCGCGCCAGACACGGAGGAACAAATGATTCAGCCGTCACACAAACAATTCACAAATCCAACAAGGAAACACGAGCGTGAACGCACATGCTCTCACAGCCCTCGCTATTAGCAGATTCATTTAATACAACTTCTACTACTATTTAATATTATAGTAAAGTGATGTTTCTTTTTAACAATGTAATCATTTAAACACATAATACATCAATTATTTAATAATAAATGTTATGTCAGTACATTCTCAGAGCCCTATTCAGTACATGTGCATGTTATTTAAAGCAGCACTATGTAACTTTTTCGACCTTTATAATATTTTTCCAAAACCCTTGAGATGGTACATCGACTTACAAGAGGTTGAATGACAGGTCTGCCATAGACCCCTTTTCGGTTTTTTTGTGGGCGGAGCTTAGGTGGAGGCAGAACGATCCCTCTGGCCGCTTCACTAACACTAGTTAGCAAGTATTATTAGCTTGTTTTTTAACAATGACTGGAGAAAATCCGAAAGTATACGAAAGTATACTGATTACTGAGTTTGGTAGGGGCTACATTCTTGCAAGTAAATAAAACATGATTAGACGAACAAAATAATCAGTCAGGATAACTATCCTATGTCTGCAGTGCAGGCTGATAGTCATGTTTGTTGCTTATTTTTCTGGTGAAAAGTATGCAAATCGATTTTTCAAATTTGCAGATTCATCTATGCTATGGTAGCTTGATATTATAATATTGACGTCATGGCTATTATCTGCCAACAAACATTGAACTGAATTAGCATATCCATTATGTAAAACAATAACCAATAGGCTAACGTCACTATAAAGACGCTGGCTTGTAAATGTGAGCTACGCGATCTTTTGACTTTAAAAAAATAATAAAGCCCCTGACACTATATTCATAAGACATGCTGAAATATATGCCAATGTACCTGAGATGAAGACATTTTACACGCAACACTGGAGTCCGCCCAAGATGTGTGAACTCCTTCCTTCTGCAGAATTCGGGGGTATCGCTTGTCAACAAATGCATGCGTGTATTCCCTAGTGTAATCATGACAGATTTTACGACATTAGTAGAAGACAATACTGTTTCCCAACTGTAGGGGGACCCCGAGAGCAAAATTTCAAAAGTAATATAATGCTGCTTTAAGAATTAAAGAGTTAATTTATTATTATTATTATTATGTACATTCAAATTAGAGACTAATAGCTTGATTTTTGGTCATTTTGAGATATTGTATTAAAATACTAGCCAATTTATTATATAGACACAAACATCAATACCAGTGAATGAAAAATCAAATTTTCGGTCTGTCAAATATAAATTAGGGCTGTCAAACAATTAATCGTGATTAATCGCATCCAAAATAAAAGTTTATGTTTCCGTAATATATGTGGGTGCACTGTGTATAATTATTTTATATATATAAATACACACACATGCTTGTATATATTTAAGAAATATTTTCATGTATATAGATTTATATACAATTTATATTATGTATAAATATTTTATATTTAATTTTTTTTTTAAATATACATGCATGTGTGTGTATTTATATATATATATATATATATATATATATATATATATATAAAATTATACACAGTGCACCCACATATATTAGGTAAACACAAACTTTTATGTTTGCGATTAATCATGAACTTTTCACAAACTTTTATTTTTGATGCGATTAATCATGATTAATCGTTTGACAGCCCTAATATAAATATACAAATAAATATTAAAATAGTCTGAAGAGTTCTTAAACATCCACACGCATCCATTCATGCATACATTCATACATACGCAATTCTCTCTCTCTCTCAAAAATATATATAAACACACACACACACACACACACACACACACACATATAATATATAATTGTGTTTAATGACTTTTCCCCCACAACAGTAAAAGTGTAAGAGAAATGTACATTTTAGACATAAAAAATAGTGTCCATGCTAGTTGAGTAAGTTTCAGTTGGACCCTTCAAAACCCAATGTTTGCATCAATCCTCTGACCTTTTCGCTTATAAACGAAACGATTTATTTCCCAGTGTCTCATTGGAAATGTAAACGTACCAAGAGACACTGCAGGACACTGAACTCTGCGCCCATGTCAGGGTCCCTCTACTCCTCTCCAAATGACACACAAGATCGATCTGTACGGCCTTTTCCATCCTTAAGACACATGCCTCTACCACACGTCTACACTTTATCTTCTTATACCACAGACAGGGCTCTAGATCTGCTGCTTGAAAATATCGTTTTATGTACAAGCTGCAAGTACAAAACTGCTTGTAAACACAAGTTTAATGTATGCGTGTGTGAGAGTGTGTGTGTGTACGCGCTCGCACCCTATTGGAGCCTTTAGAAACAGGCAGAAATGCTGATGGTAATAGGACAAAGAGTACACGGCTGTATGGAGCAGAAAGGTTTCCCCCTCTCTCCTCTCGGTCTCATTACCTGAGCTGATGCCTGACCGGGCCGAACAGCAGCCCTGCTTTACTCATGAGCCACTAATGAAAGGGTTCCAAATGTCACTGTAATTCCTGACTACCCTGAAAAGTTCAAAAGATGGCAGATTCCCTGTCTCTGCTCTTTAAGTAGGCAGGATGAGAGAGAGGAGAGGAACAGAGGAGAAAATGCAGAGTGGTGTGGAATACACAGGGGGAAAGAGGTATAAAAATACACTCTATCACCTATTGGGTGAAGATGGTAATTTTTTTTTGTGAAATCATTTATTCTTATTTATGACCACAAAGATTATTCAGATTTATAGATTTTGACAATATAATAATTTTCTTAATATGTATTTAATTCAATTCACATTTATTTTTGTAGTGGCCTCAATTTTCTCCCTCATTTAATATAGCTAAAGACAAGCAAACATTAAAAAAAAACATATTAAAAGGCTTTGATTATTTCTATAGAGTATAATTATAATTTAACATAACATAATATTAAATAAAACATTTTGCTTGTGGTCTCAAGTTTTTGGACCCCACTGTGCATCCATAAAGTTTCGCTTTCTCCCTTTTTAATCAGCCTCAGACAAGCGGTGTGACCCGTAACGGGTCCTCATCTTCAAATCTTATAAATCATATTAAACGGCTTTGATCATTACTTCAGACGGTACCTGACAGAAATGTGCATTATCACACTGGGATCTTCATGGAGATTAAGGGAAACGATTCCTGCATAAACAAACAAATCCCCAACCAAACACTTCCTGTTCAGATCAGATGAGAGTGAACGTGGTTTGGGGCGATTACCAAGGACCCAACGATTATGTGGGTGGGGAAAACAAGATACAAACATATTATTTCTCCTAATAACTCTCAGCTTTCAAAGATTATTATTAAACTCACATTTAAAAGAAAAAAGCTAAGAAATGTTCACAAATTAAAGTGAAGATTTTCTTTACATATACTATTATTGTTCACTAGCTATTATTGTGGTACTTAAACTGAGCAGAACCTAAAATCAAGTGATCAACAAAGACAAGACAGCCCTCTAGTGGAGTTAACCAGTTCATGAACCTGCAGTCTCAATATAATAAAATAAAAATAAAAATTAAATCTAACTTAATGAAAGGTGATAAAGCATATCAAATAAATCAAGCAAATACTAGTTTAACTCCAAAAATTCAACAAATCACTTATACTCCCCTATCATTTGGAACTTGGTTGTTTCCTATTGGATTTCTACTTGGGAAATAAGTTGCAAATCCAAAAGACCCGGAGATTTTCCTTAGTAACCATTACTAACTCAAACTTAGAAACAGCCATGCTATAAAACTTACAGAACCATTTTACCATCTCTCAAAAACGTAATGCATTTATGTTCAAATTAAAAGCAAAAAATACTCTTGAGACAAGAACTTACCGCTCAGCTTATTGTGGCTCAGGACCAGTTGGGTTATGTTGGACAAGGTGACTACAAAATAAAAACAATTAAAAAAAGACACACGTTTACTTGATGTCATTGCATGATGACGTCATTGTGATGACGCCAGTAATCTCCTACTTTTGTAAATAGACACCACATACTATGATTGACAGCTACATATTTACAGTGTAAACAAAACTAATTAACATTAGCATAAAGTTTATTAACATTAGCACAATATAAAACTTGTAAAGAAACTGTCCAGACTGAATAAAGCAGACTCACACAATCCAGGAATATCCAGCAGGTTTGATATCCCTCTGTCACACATGTCCACCTCCGGGATATTCTTATCACGACTCTCCTCCACTATCTTCTTTAGGGACTTTGACATTTTCTACAAGAAAAGATGAACCGATAAAAGAACCGAATACACGCAGAGAATCTTACGAATAGAGTTTTGCCACTTTCGCCTCAAGTCGTGGTTCAAATCTAGTCATTAAAATCAGAAAGAACTCACTCAGTATTTACCTAACTGTATGGAAAATACGCAAGCATTGAAGTGAAAAAACAGACAACAAATATCCAGGCCCTCCGGGCAGTAAAACCAGATCTTTTTAAGCAAGACAGTCGCTCACACCCAACCGGAAGTTGATAGTATGTCTGTAAAAGTCTCGCATTCCTTCCTTAAAAGGGTATTTCCGGGGTCGAGAGAAAGGAAAAGAATGTCAAGCAGAATTCTGTCCCATTGTCCAATCAGCTGCTAGAGAGTCAGTGGAATCGTTGAAAAAAGGCACACAACTGTCCAATCAGAATGCGCACCGCTGCACGAGTGCGAATCAATCGATGAAGAAAAGACGAGAAAAGTATCGACGCGCGCACAATATTATTGATGCAAAAATAATGCTTGTATTATTTTAATATCTACCGAGAATTATTCACATTTGTATTCAAAGCAATATTATTATAAATAAAATTAGTTAGGCTATATTCAAATTAGTGAAAAGGGTAAATCTCACAAAAGCCTGTTAAGAACAAATCCAAACACACACCACATGTAATGTAACCCTGACTGAATGTATTATTTAATGCACTTCATGTTTTTGGTAACAAAGAATAGAAAATATTTTATTTCTCTCTCTATGTATATATATATATATATATATATATATATATATATATATATATATATATATATAAACTATCAAAATATAAATGTTGAATATATATAGGCTATATAAAATGTTGAATTTATATATAGCCTACATTTGTAAACATGTTGAATTTTCTGAATGTTATATGAGTGATATATATATATATATATATATATATATATATATATACTTTTGATTTTTTTTAAAAGTAATTAATTAACAGAGAAAATCCCTTACGAGAAATGCTACCAACATCCAACGTGTATAAATACTTAAATAAATACTTACATACTTTACAGTTATATGAATATCTGTTACAAAGAGCACTTTCCCCTCAAAATATCTATCCATCTGAATAAAGTATTAGTGAATCCAGCAGGTGTCTTGGAGAGGCAGGTCCCAGATCCCCGGCTCTCACCTACCTTCCAAGGAAGACACATTGTTTAGACGTCTACACAAGATGGAACAGCAAAATGAGTCTTCTCTGTCTCCTCCTCCTACAGAACCCTAGCATGAGGCAGAGGAATGGAAACACTTCTCTTTTCCTTTGGGTTCCTTTGGTCCCAGGTGGAACCATCAACAGACTGGATCTTGGTCTGGGCTCGGTCCTTCCTTTGCCTGTCTCTCGGTCTGTGTCTGGTTCTTGCAGGGTTGATCATTTCTATTGGGGACTGACAAACAGTGGCTCTATTTATAGGCTTGATTATATTTGGTGAGTGGCAACAGATGCTTCAGCATGTTTGAACTTTGCTTTGCAGAGCGGGAGTTCTGGATTCCAGGGGCAAAGCTTGTTTATGTTGTAAAATCTTTAACCAACACCCTCGGCCAGAAGCCAATGGAGAGCGGACACATTCAGACATGGCATGAGGGCATGGGGAGGTGTGTATTTTATTAGAATCTACATAAAGGAGCAATAAGCACTGACACTTGAGCAAAGTGGGCAGTGAGGTGGGAATGTGTGGATGTCTGAGTGATCTGCTCTTTGATTTATGAGGTGGTCTCAAATTATGTGCCTGAGGAACTGTATACAGCAGCGCAGACCACCAGCAGATTAGCCAATATGCGCTGTTGTATGTCCAGAATGAATGTGGATTTTATGGTTTGTCAATTGTTTTTTTTTTTTTTTTTAAATAGGGAACATTAGTTTATATATATATATATATATATATATATGATTTTATTGTAATTTTTATCTACGGTAATATAACGAGAAAATATAAATCCCTCATTGCAGGTCTCCTGAGGCCATTTTCTTGCACTATTTCCAAGGTCAACACATTTTTTTTTTAAACACAGAGCTTCTCATGAACTTTGACCTTGTTAGACTAAGGGAAAACTATGATAAAATGTTTGTGAAAATCGTGAGAAAGGCCTTAATACCAGATGGTAATGTCTCAAAGCTCTGTTTTTCTGTTGATCAGACACTCTTCTTTGACCTTGATTGGAGTATTTGGTCGCGTTTTGAAGGAAGAAATTAAATATTAGATGAAATGTTGTTTTGCTTTCTCTATATAGAAGCATTGCATGAAGAAAGCTGAAGTCTGTCTCCCTCTACCGAGCAGACAGCACTGAAGTCTGTTTCTTCCTCTGACAGCTTCATCATCACCCTTAAAGTATAATGCGTCAGCCTTGAGATGTCAGAGTGGGCTGTGTGGATGAAGTCTAGAGAGAAGCTGAGGATATCAGACAGTGAAAACAATATTTAACACTGCCACACATTCACAGCTTTTGAAACGAGTGCAAGTATTGGCTTATTTTTTATGTTGAAAAAACACAGAAGAGATGACAGCAATTTAAAACGTCTTTACCGACTGTCAAAAAAAAGCTGCCTTCACCACACAATTACTACATTAAACATCTTTATTTTCCAAAAAAGCATAAAAAATACATACAGTACATAAAGTCAATTATCTACAAATGAGGATTCATTATATATTATTTATGTTTGATTTGCCGATTCTTCACTCAATGTTTAGGATTGCTAAGTGTGTTCACATATTTCTGTGTGAATTTTTCTTGAATTTCTTCTCAGCTTCTCCATGTGAGTCTGAACCCGGACGGAATAACGGCAGACTGGGCCGAGAATTTCACAAACACAAGGTTTGAAGATGCTCTGAAAGGGGCGATATTTGTCTCCTACAAAAGAACAAAGAACAATTATATATCCATAGAAAAAATGTGCATATACACTAGCGTTTTTTTAATGCTTTTAAAGAAATATCTACATTTATTTGATCAAAAATACAGTTAAACTTTAATATTGTAAAATATTATAAGAATCACTATATGAATATAGTGTAAATGTAATTTAGTCCTGTAATGCAAAGCTGAATTTTCAGCATCATTGCTCAGTGTCACTTTATCCTTAAGAAATCGTTCTAATATGATGATTTGCGAGAAACGTTTCATATTATCACCAATGTTGAAAACAGTTTCTGAATAATTTTATGTATTTTATTTCTCCGGATTCTTTGAAGAAAATAAATCTCAGCATTTAATTGAATATTAAAAATCTTTACTGTCACTTTTGATCAATTTAAAGTGTCCTGAATACAATTATTTATTAAAAAAAAAAAAAAAAGAATCAGGTTGTCCCCACATTTTTTAATGGTAGTATATATCTATGATTAAATAGTAATACAGATGCTTAACAGAAGTGTTATGATTTTGCAATCACCACAGTAAGAGTTCACACATACCGATCCACAGTACGGCCCAACAACTGGTGAATTGGCATCTGGTCCGTCATATATCCTCAAGTAGTTGTTCTCGCAGTCTCCTGGGTCATCAATGCTGATCTGGTTGAATGTGATTATCACTAGTCTGCCACTAGGAGCCCTGATTCCCCACTCGCAAGAGGTGCCATTGGCGTAAGTGCCAGGGTAGTTTGGACTGGCGAAAGAGCCGTGGTCTCCATATAACACACCTCCACATCCTGGACACACACACACACATGAGTTAGGACTCTCAGCAGTATCGGACTGAGGAGATCGTTGCAAATATAGATTAGCGGTGCGTTTCTCACCCTGTGAAGAGGAAGTCCAGGTGATCTCAAAGCCGTTGCGGGATGTAGAAAAGTCACTCTTGAAATGTAGGAAGAGCTGGTTGGTTCCCGGGAAGACAGGATTTGGCAGTGTGCTACCACAGTACTTTCCTAACAGAGGCGATGTGGCGGTACTGCCGTTTCTGACCTACATCAGCAGAAAGAAATATACATTAGACAGCTACAGTAAAATCATCATCATCATTATCATCATCAGAAGGGCTAGCATAGCATAGTATCATATGCAAGTTTTCTGGATGATCTGTATCTGCACTGGGTACTGTATCCCATAAAACAATGTACTTGGCATGAAACGGAAGTTGCGATTGTTCTTTTTTCCTTATTGTGAGGTATATCCGAGTAAACAGCTCCTGAAATGAGAATAAAATGTAGAGTGGGGCTTGATTTCGTCCTTCAGGAATTGATTGGATCGTTGGAGGTTGGGCGTTGCTAACAAAACGGATACAGAGCCTGATAGCCCCGCCCTCGTGCTATATCACATGACAGGAAGTTTCCAGGGGGAAGGGAAGTTAAGGTTTTTGATTAAACCTTTGGGCACATGAAAGTGCACAGATACATAATTTATAATAAACACTGCAATATTACATAAATAATAAGAATTCTCAATTTTTATTTCATGGCAACTTTATGCGTTTTTAGTATGATATCTAGACAGTCTATCTAGTTATTTTATTTTTATATTTTCAACTTTTCTTAATTCCATTTAGCTTTAATTTCTATGCAATTCAGTTGTAGTTTTGTAATTTTATTACTTCAACTTATTTTATTTCAGTTCTGCTCATATATATACAACCTTTCCAATCTGACTTGAACGCAATGACATTTATTTTATTTCTTAACTTTTTTTTTATATGGTGATGGTTCAGTATGTTTATGCTCACCTCGAGATAGTCAAAGTTGCAGGAAGGATGAGTCTCCACATCAAAACTAGAGAAGAACAGAGAGATGGCACTGTTCTGAGGGGCCTGGAGTATGATGTTGCATTCAAGATTATGAGGATATATATCAGGCCAGCCTGGGCTCTTAAGGTAACCGTATTCCTGTTCATAAACCCTGCTGCAACCTGCAGAAAGATCACATACAGACACACACATGACAATATAATCACACCTAAAAGCTTTTGTTTTTCGAATCATATGGGAAAACACACCTGCCACCTGATAGGTAAGGCTGAATCCATTCCCAGTCATGAAGGCCTCTGATTTGAAGGTGATGTGCATGGTGCGGCCGTAACTGTAGAAATCTGGCACATGTGAGTCTACGCCACAGAACTTATGAGACTGTCCAAAATCTCCCTGAAAGATCAAACAAATAGTTTTCAATTATTTTAAACATGCTGTGAGAATACAACATATAAGTGAAGGCAGCAAATTTCAATAAAGCAGTAAGCCACTTGAGGATACATGATAAGTAATTGAAACCTAAAAGCAATATTTATAAATATATATATATACTAAAAATTCAACTATAAATGACAAAAAATTCAACTAAAATTCACATGGAAAGTAAAAATATAAAAATATATATAAAAAGCCAATTCAAAATATTAATAAAACTACAACAAAACTATAAATAACCCTGTATTGTGACTTGTGAAGAGATACTAAATTGCTTTAGTAAGCTAGTAGGACAATTTTAGGGGCGATTGGGTTTTACCACAGGGAAGTCCTTAAACTCCAGGAAGTTGCTGGTGCAGCTCTGGCTGGACTCCAGTTGAAACTGTTGAACGGACACTTTCACCGCCTCCTGAGAAGGAGCATCCAGCACCCAGCGGCAATTACTGAATGGTGGGTAGGCACTGGGATAAAACGGGGATGTGATGGTCTGAGGTGATGCTGTGGCATTGAATGTTCCTCCACAAATACCTAAAACAGTGAAAAAGCACGTTAGCATGACTGATTCAACATTAAATGACATCCAACTATAGAGAGAATGCATTGACGTCACTTTCCCGCCGGAACAACCCCCCTCAGCCTGACTGAGTGGCAAAAGATCAGCTGCGTGACTAGGGGAAACTGCGAAAATGCGACTATAATGAACAATTTTATCAATTTAAACTAAATGTTGGACTCAATATAGTGTTCCTTACAACTTACTAAGATCCAGTGATCCATGGATATTGACATGCAGCCAGGAATCGTGTTGCCTGATATTTATTTTTTGCTGATTTCGACACTGGGGAAATATAGACCTAAACATAAAGCAAATTTGCCTGTGGACGCTTTATATAAATACAATATAGGTAGGTCTAAATCCGGGTGATCACTTATATCAGTGTTATATATAGCCTATATATATCATCATATCGTCCAGCCCTAAAACTTTATAGTTTTTTTTCGGTCAGTGTTTATTAAAAAAACATCCAATAATGCAGAATATGCGAAGATAAATATTTAATTGATGAGTTGTTAATGTATATATAACAATACAAAATATATGGGTATGGTTTTACACCTAAATTCAGCATATTGACACAAATTGATAACGGCAAATCCAGTCCAGTTTTTACTGTGAATTGCAGCGATCCATTTGCTCCTCCTTCTATATCAGTCTGTAAAAATAAACCTCTGATTTTTTTTTATCAAATCTAGTTGTACAGTTAATCGCAAAGCTCTTTCCCACTTTATATGTGTTGTGTTTGTTTTTTCCGGTATTCACTCTGAAAACATTATAAACAGAAGGTCTTATCGCAATACATGTCGGAAATGGTTTAATTTTGTGAGTTGTATTCATTGTATTTTGTTAATATTATCCTGTAGGTATTCTCATTACCATTGTTGGTATTTTCTTAGATGTATCCATGTGTTTATACTCTGTTTTATTTTACCTTGTAGGTAATTGATTACCATTGTTGGTATTATTATAATTGTTACCTGAGTTCATGATCATATATGGTGTGTATTTAGGATATGTTTTGTTTTGTTTTGGTATTGTTTTGCCTTTGATGAGGGAGAAAGGGTTTCCCTTCTCATGTTTTCATATATGTACTTATATTCAGAATTGTTATTGAGTGTTATGATAATGTGTAAGGAAGTAACTATTATTGTTTTGTTTTTCCTGTTTTTGGTAACCGGGGTGGGTTCAAATAAGTTTGACTTCTATCCACTCCGTTTCGAGCAATAGATTTAGGTTTTGTTAAAGTCGATGTAAATATTATGAATTTAAAGGCTTGTACAGATTGACCAAAATGCTGCGTATTGCCTTGTCATGTGTAACTACATATTGCTCGAAAATAAACAAATAAATAAATAAATAAATAAAACAAATACAGCCGCTTAGTCTTTTTGCCACTCACTGTGAGTCATACCCTCTATAAAGCCATTGGGACAAAAAGTCCAATCTTACCGTCCACTCTGCTGTAGGTGGCATTAAAGCCGCTGCGTGAAACGGAGCCGTCCGAGATGAAGTGCACGGTCAGGAAGTTACTGGACGAGACGAAGGGGGCAGGAACTACATCTCCACAGAACGTGCCAATCAATGGATAGTTAGCACTGTCACCATCATAAATCTATACATAGGAATACAAATTTAGTGTATTGCAAATGACGCTGTAATTATAATGGTATAATATATGTTATACAGTTATTACCGTGACATAATCATATCTGCAGAGGGTTCCAGTGGGGCCCTCAAGCTCAAAGGTGGTGAAGGTGAGGTTAATGCCTTTATTGACCTCGACAGCAATGATCCACACGCAGTCCATTCGTGGCTCGTACTGCCCATTAAAGTCAATATCAGGAGAACCAAACATTCCAGTGGGGGACGACAGGTAGCCGCCACAACCCTGCTGAGGACCTGGAGAAAACGAGGGATGAGGAAATGGAAAGACAGTGAGAGAAAGATGTGCTTTCAAGAAACCCCCTGCAAGAGGCAGTAGAGTCCACAAAACTGACAAAATGTTAGCTTTGAATACATCTACAGTATATGCTAATGTACTTTTAAATGTTGTGGCAGATGTGTTTAAAATGTACAGGTTTCCAGGAAAGCAGACTAAAATAATTTTCAAGAGTAATATTGTTCTCGGTGAGAACACATTTTGGTCCAAATCAAAAAATCTTTGAATAAGAATGTCCCTCCACATAGATACAACAGATACAGTATAGCGGTATATATACCGTATTTGTTTGTGTGTGCATTTCTATATATAATATATGAAGAGTTCAGATGCAAAAGCCTCTAAGTGCCATTTTGAAATTTTCTTCTAGAATGATCATTTTTATCAAACTTGTATATTTAAGTTCAGTAATTTCACTTAAATGACAATTAATAGGTAATCTTCATTGGCATTAAAGTGAAATTACTGGACTTAAATATACAAGCTTGATAAAAATGATCATTCTAGAAGAAAATTTCAAAATGGCACTTAGAGGCTTTTACATCTGAACACTTTATTATATATATATATATATATGTGTGTGTATGTGTATGAATGTATGTATGTGACTCTATATATATACATATACACACACACACACACACACACACATACATATATAGATGCATTTATAACAAAAACATTTTAAATTACAAATGTTTATTATATTAATTATTTATATAATATAATTAATAATTTATTTATATAATATATTTATAAAAATACATTAAAGTTAATATTAAGATAAAACAGCTAATATAAGTGTCTGCCAAATAAATAAATGTAAACAAAAAAAAATATGAATGAATGAATGAAATGTATTTAACATAAATTGCACATAAATTGTAGGACAATTGGGAGTACTTCATTGGCTAAGGCTCTTTGACAGCACTGGCCAAGAGATAAAGACGTATGTCTTGTTTTCTGTCGTGGTGAGGGGACAGACTTTTGTGGTCTGAATGAGTTGTCTTGTTCACAAAGAACAACAGTGGTGGTTGTAGGACGGGGCGGTTCACTCACACACCCCTAGACGAGCAACAAAATTGTTTACAACTCAGTTCTTAAAGAGCCTGGTCATCCTGAAGGGACTGGGTCATCAGAAGCTTTAAAGCACAAAGCTGTAACAAAGAACACTGTTTATGACCCCTGAACACTTTGTTCAGTCCTCAATGAGATCTTTGTCTTTGTGATTCACTATGAAATCATTTCATCATTCTTAATTCTATTCCAAAATGAGAACCATAAAGGAACAAGCTCAAAGTATCACACATCTTAGTAGTATGTGAGTAACATGCCAGATACTGTCTTTTGAATCAGATAATAATGAGACAGAAGCTCTGTTCCAAATCCTGGTCATCTGCATACTCTACCTAGACAGCATTTTAAGGAATTAGGGAAAATAAACATATAATATCACAAAATAGTGATTTTTATTGTATACAACTTCTGTCGAAAGAACGATGCTAAAGGATGCTCTCACAATGTGAGATAAAAAATTAAAAAAAAACGTGAAAACTGTGCCTTTTACGTGAAGAGTGGTGTGTAGAGTTGCCATGTAGAGTGTTTCAGTTTAGTCACTTATGAGGTTTTATTTCAGTTAGGATGTTGCCTATGTAGGCAACTCACTACGTTTTGGAAAAGAGCAGAGTCATGTATGCGACGTGACTTCTTTACCGAGAAGGTAAACGTTACCTAAAGTCTCACTGTAGGTTGCTCTCCAACCCTCCGCCACAACTGATGAATCAGTAACAAACACGAGAAACAGCTGATTGGATGAGGACCTGAGGTTGGGCGGCAGCTCAGATCCACAAAACTTCCCCATTAGTGGGGCCAAAGTGCTCCCTCCATCATACACCGCCACATAGTCAAAGCGACAGTTCGAGGAGACTTCTAGACTGAAAGAGTTGAACCTATAGGACAGGGACAAATACATTACAGTAGATGATCACTATGGAAATGCTGCAGAACAATCTAGTTGCTCAGAAAGTGATACCAATAATTGGGAGAGGGGGTTTGCCCTGATAGAAAGCCTCTAGGGACAGATTATAAGTGAAGGGGCTTCCTGTCTGGCATCAATACAACATCTCAGTGGGGTTTACTGCACAAAGGGAAAGACAGAAGATCAATACCAGAATGCTTTTCTTTCTGAGCATCTGTCTCTCTGGTAGAACAGCTGGCATGATGGATGCCTAGCAGGATTTTTAAATGTTATTGCCGCTCCTATAGAGTGCCGAAGTGATGATGTCACTTTGTAGGACAACTCGGAAGTTAGCGGCGCATGGGTTCCCTCGATCGAAAAGTTACTTTCGGACTTTTGGAAATTGCAAAAAATAAGATCTGTGTTCAACAAAGAGTTGCGACCCTTACACGTTTTGTCTTTACAAGTTAATCCAAACTGTATACGTTTTGAAGCCTATATAAAGTTAAAAAACACAAGCAGACACAATAAAGTTAAAAAAAAACTAGGGCTGTCAGCGTTAATGCATTAATCGCGATTAGTTAAAAACAATCCATAACGCGTTATTTTTTTTTAATCGCATTTCAAGGAACGCGTTTTTGTCCCTTTGGCTAGCCCGTAGTCAGCCCCTTTGGTTTGTGAAGCGGTAAAAAGTGATGGATAGAAAAAGTACGACCGGATTTTTAAACAGCCTGTTTAACTTTAAAAAAAATCAGACGGTTCCGTTGACAACACTAAGGTACAATGCAGCATTTGTTTCAAGGAGTTCAGCTACCATCGGAGCACGTCAAGTCTAAGTTACCACCTCCAGGCCAAACACCCCGGTGTTTCATTTGACGCTTCCCGGCCAAGCAAGCCGCAGCCTCGCCACAGAACTATTCCTGAGTGTGGGCGTCGCAGCAGACCCTTGGATAAAAATAAGTTAACCACAGCGATCGAATTTACTACTAGTGTTAAATATCACTTGATTGCTGTTATTGCTAGGAATTGTTTTGCTAATATTATTGTTTATTTTTGAAGTAGGTTAAGAGAGTGGCCTGATAAATGTCATCTCTCAAAGTAAGCACTGCGTTACTTTATTCCTCCTAATATTTGGAAGTTGGTCTACATTGCACTTTTTTTTAATAAAAATTGTTCAAAAAGGAAATTGTATGTGTTCTTTTGATTCCCAATGAAAACTCTGGTAAGATATACTACATTATGGGCTTAGAACTGTCTTGATTTGCAAAATAACAGAATTTTACACATGCAAAAAAAAAACCGCGATTAATCGCAGTTAACTATGAAGCTTCTGCGATTAATTGCGATTAAAAAAATTAATCGTTTGACAGCCCTAAAAAAAACACAAGCAGGTTATAACTGGTGTGTTTTACAGTATGTCATAGATCAAAACGTGAAAATATTTAGAGGCTTTGTTCACCACAGACTTTATTTCAGGCGAATCAGCAAAAACCCATTCAAAAATCACATAGACTTTAGAGCGAGAGAACCGGGAGTGCTAAAATGCTAACTCACTTCCGCGTTTTGGCCTACAAAGTTACAAACTGACTCAGAGAGCCTTGATCATGAAAAATCTTGGTTTATCTATAACCATTTACCATTTTCCACCCTCTTTCTGATCCTTAGAAAGAGGTGCATTTATTGTTGCTGTACCTTTAAGAAATAAAGCAGGACGTGCTACACATAGCCAGGAGCAACACAGACTTTTCTTCATTTAACACTTATCTTTGTAAACTGGGGGGAAGTTTTTTGTTCTGAAACTAATGTTTTCATAGTCTGCATTATTAACAGGAAGTAGTTCAGACTCACTTGAGATTGATGACACGGTTGTCACGGACATAAATGTGGTATGTGCAGTTGATATTGTGATGGTAGTCGGAGATAGAATGAGATGGACTGCTGATTGTCCCTGCAGTGCCATTAAACACACCACCACATGCTGTTGAAAACACATAAATACACACATTTTATATATATACAATACACACAGGATTCATATAAACCAACATGTATATTATACCAACACTGTATATTAAGTAAAATGCCTTTTTCATGTGTTTACTTTGAGGAATATAGACTGTCTTCCCATATAGCACCAAGTCAAAGAGCACTTGACTGTGCATTTCTATTGAGCACCCTTTACAGTGAATGAGTTTGTTTGTGGAAGTAAGAGTGGAATCTGCAATGGAATTCTCTTGCATATTTGCATATTCTCCCAAATCCCCACATATTGTTTGAAAAGTGCAGCGTCCACTCATTCCACATTTCTGGGCTCAGCGCATCAGATCTGCATTACTGCCATAATCTAAGCCACACCCACATCACCCACACCTCCATCTAAGCCACACCCTAATCAGCAGAAATGCATCAAACTACATTATAACACACATTATAGTATAGAGAACCAAAAGGTATTGCATTAAATGCACAGCTTATTTAATGGTTGAAGCTTACGTATGGTTCTGTATTCAGCCAGGAAGCCGTTGTCATTGGCTATAAAATCAGAGTAGAAGTTGATGAGCATTGGTCCAAATGTGGTGAAGACACCTGGGATGGTATTTCCACAAAGAGTAGCCAATGGAGTGCTACTGGCGGTCGTGCCTCTGTAGATCTTCACACCATCGTAGGTACATGTGGAGTGTGCTGGAGGAGATGGAAAGGCATGATTGTTCAACTTATGAAGCTACTTATAGATAAAAATGATCATTCTAGAAGAAAATTTCAAAATGGCACTTAGAGGCTTTTGCATCTGAACACTTTAGTTTATATATATATATAACATTTTAAATTACAAATGTTTATTATATAAATTATTTATATAATATAATTAATAATTTATTTATTATTAATTTATTTATTATTTTACTTTTGAAGAAGTGCATACCCTCTAACTGGAAAGTTTTAAAAGTGAGCACAATCACGGTCTGATCTCCAGCATCGATGATGTAATTACAATTGGAGCTTGAAGGGTAGTGGTCTGGGTAGTTTGGAGAAACCACACGACCAGTTGGGGCTGTGAAATTGGCCCCACAACCTAAAAGACGACGTGAAGTAGATGCATTACGTTACTTGAATTATGGAAAGGGGAAGAAAAACTGTAAAGAACAAACCAAGCATATGATACACACTTATGTAGAATGAGGCAGAGAAGCCTTTGCCAGGTGTTTCTGAGGACTGGAAACGAGCCGTTATAACATTTCGGGGTGCAATGACTACAGCAGGGGCTGTAGTACCACAACCAGTGGCCAAGAGATTCTCATCATTCTGTATGTTGTCAGACCACATCTGTCAGATAAACATAGGCAGAATACAACAAAAAACAATTAAACCACCAGATCCAAATGGAAATCAGAGAAGATTTCGTGTTAAAATGTAATCTTGTTACCTTGATATAACTGTTTTGACACTGTCCACTTGAGTCTGGGATCTGGAAGTCACTGGCAAAACCCATTTCCAGATGGTTTCCATCATGGGCGATGATGGTCCAGGAACATTCGATATTGGCTGGGAAATTCTGAGGATAATTGGGAGATTTGATGGTGCCTGCATCAGCATGGATGATTCCTCCACATCCTGAAGAAGAGAAAGAAAAAATGTAACACGTCTACAGAAAGTATACACGGTACATCTTTCTGTACTGTATATACCTGATGAGTCTGTTGACCAGGTGGCAGTAAATCCTCCCTTGGACACTGAATGATCAGCAAGGAACACCACAACTAATTTGTTGGAGCCTGATTGGATAGTTCCTGGAGAGTTGTTGCCACAGTATTGACCAATAATGGGGGATCCTGAAGATGCTCCATTGAAGATTGTTACTGAGTCCCAGGTGCACTGGGTATGCTGCTCCACTTCAAAGTATGTAAAAGTGAGCTAGACAAGAATATATGGAAATTATGATATATGAGTGAGGAATTCCAGTGTTAGGGTTTAAAGAATACAAAAAAAAAAGACCCAAGAGGCAATCGTGCATTACAATGATAGTGTGGCCCACTGGAGCCTCGAGAAGCCAAGTACAGCGGCTCGGGCTGGGGTAGATGTTGGGATATCCAGGGCTAGAGATGACACCTCCCTCTCCACTTTGTGACCCTCCACATTCTGAGAAAAGTCAAAGTCAGCTGAGCTTAAGCAGAATTTTAAAGAGTTGAGATCGATCCGTTTAAGTGCCACTGATTAGAGGATGATACCTGAAAAGTAATACGTGGCTTTGAAGCCCAGATCACCCACAGCTTCATCCGACAGGAAGTGAACCCAGAGTTCAGGGGTGGACACTACTATGGGGACTGTAGGAGGGGACTGACCACAGAAACGAGCCAAAAGCTCTCCATTTGCATCTCCTACATTAGAGGAACAGGCAAAACATGGCTTGCTTATCAGCAGCATTGGACAAATTGGACATTGTATAGAGTGTTGTGTCTCTTTTTGTGTATTTGGAAAATCTTACCCAATCTGAACTCCAAGTAGTCCCACTCACAGGTTTGGTGATGCTCTAGATGGAGCTCGTCTATAATAACCACAATGGAGTAATTCATATGATGCGGGTTCTGGATCAGCCATTCACAGTTCAGGTCGTTGCTGTAGTTTCCATTGCCAAAGTCAGGTGAGGTGAAGTTTCCAGGCTCAGTGAGTATCCCACCACACACTAGCAAAAGAGCAAATACACACCAATCAAATCAGGTCCCCAAAACAAACAAACAAACAAAAAATCAGTTCTTCTCTCTCACCTGCTGCCTCTTCTGAGGAGTAATCTGCTGTGAATCCACCATTAGATACAGATGAATCTGTTCTGAAAATTACAGTCATAGTATTCCCAGAAGATTTCAGCTGGGTACCAGCTGGGACTGTACCACATAAACGACCCAAATGTGGGGCACTGGGTGTCAGACCGTTTAGGACCTATCAACCCGAGAGTCAAAACAGCGTGTTACAGCATTTTGCATGATCCAACTTTGGCACCTCTAAATCATACACATTGCCTCACCTCCACAAAGTCAAACAAACAGGCCCCATGGTCCTCCAGCCTCAAGTCATTGATTGTAAGAGTGACCCTACGACCTTGAGGAACAGTGATTCTCCAGCGGCAAATTCGGCTGTGGGGGTACAGATTGGGGTAGTTGGGAGATGATATGGTCCCAAATGGTGCGTTCAGATCCCCTCCACACTCTACAAGAGAAACAATGTCACCAGTTACCCATAGAACTGCATCATCTTTTATCCAAACAATTTTGCAAGCACAATTCCTCTGGAGCAACATAAGTGTGCTCAAAGTCACGTTTTTGTTTTTCATAGATTTCAACCAACTAGGGATTGAATTGAACCAGCAAGATTCCGGTAACCAGTCCTGATCTTCAACCACTAAACTATATGACCCTAACCAGACACTGTAAGGATTTAAACACACTTGCCTTCAACACTGGCTTCAAACGATAAACTAAACCCTGGAGCATTCCCACTGCCATCACTGACAAACTTCACATAGGCAAAACTGTCTGCAGTATCCAGGGGGGATGGAAGGCTGTTTCCACAGTGTTTCCCCAACAGGCGACCTGGTGAAAAGAAAAAGTAAGATTAATACCCTCAACATTAAAAAAAAAACCCTCAACTCTCATTTGTGTAAGGAGAACCCAAACCTGAAGCATTGTATTCACGTATTTCCACATAGTCATTGTTACAATTGGAGGAGCTCTGCAGGTCAAGGGCAGTGTAGGAAAGGGTGAGGTAGTGTCCAGTGGGACCTTCCAGGTACCATTCGCAGTTAGCATTGTCTGGATAATTTGAGTCCGGATAACCGGGGCTTCTGATGACACCACTCTGACCGAAGTAGGTACCTCCACATGTAGCTGAGGAGAGAAAGAATCCTCTTTGAGTCACACTGAGATCAGAAAAATGGCTGGAATGTTATGAGGATTCAGAATGGATTACCAATGGAGTACTTGGCTTTGAAACCAATATGTGTGATGCTGCCATCAGTTCGGAATCGAATATACATGGTAGTGCCAGATGAATGCTGTGTAGATGGGCGGGTGTTGCCACAAAGTCTGCCCATCAAAGCAGCGTCTGATGTGGGACCATCACGGACCTCTACGTAGTCATACAAACATCTAGGAGAGCAGATTGTAATCACTTCAAATGGTTAAATGAATTTGATTGTTCAAAACATATGAAACATACCCTGGATGAGACTCAATGTAGAAATTATCCTCAAAGTCGAGTTGTACAGCCTCCCCATTGGGAACAGTGATTATCCACACACAGTCGATATTTGTGGGGTAGTTTGATGGATAGTTAGGAGACGTGATGTATCCTGGTGGATCTCCATCATTAAGCTCAAGGAGACCACCACAAGCTGGAAACAAACAGGGTTTACTCTTATTATTTTCATCATTTCCATTCATAATTAAATGAATCTAAAATAATTGGTATATTATAGATATTAGCTAAAGTATTCACCTGAGCTGTGGGCCTCGAATATCATTTTAAAGCCATTCCCCTCATTGGAATGATCAGAGACAAAGTGGGCATATAGGCCGTTGTCTGTGGTCTGAAATGTGGATGGAGCACTGGACCCACAGAGACGCCCCGTTAGACTCGGTGAGTTGCCATCAGGTCCGTTCCGTAACTAATACAAAATAATCAAACTTTAAACTTGGTCCTTTAAATACAAAAAGGACTCTTTGTATAACGTACTGGTTCTGATTTGGAAAAGCGGCCAGATTACACCTTCTCTTATAGTCACTCACCTCCAAGTAGTCACCTGAGCTGCACTGATTACCATAACCCTCTATTTGGAAGGGACTTTGGAAAGTTACGGACACTCTAAACCCTGGGGTGACCAAAATTTGCCAGTTGCAGTTCAGGTTGGGCTTGTAGTTCTGTGGATACTGAGGAGAACTTAGAACTCCTCTGTCTGCATGGAGGAAACCACCACAATCTGACGGAGAAGGCAAGAGAGAAATAGCTCAACGTACTGTACAACAAAATGTATTAAGGACATCCAACATATTTTGATTTTATTAATGGACTTGCCGCTCACCTCTGGAAAAGGTTGCATTGAACCCCCTGCCATTAATGCTGCCGTCAGAGCTGAATTGCAGGAACATGGCATCACCAGTTGAATGCAAAGAGCCAGGCAGTTGCCGCCCACAAACTCTTGCAATCAGTGGAGACAAGTTGGTGTCACCTTAGGAGAAAAACGTACCTTTGATTCAGTATTGAATGTCAGCTTCAAGTTGAGATTTATGTTCATTTGACAAAAGCATTACCATCTCTGATGACCAGACTGTCATGGAGACATGAAACCTCATCTTCCATGTCCAGAAAGAGCAGATTAAACTCAACGATAGAGCTTAATCCGTGAGACCGGATTACCCATGAACACTCAAGGTTATTCTGATACAGCTCGGGCCAACCAGGAGAGAACAAGAACTTGGGAGCGTCTCCTGTCATCAATGTTCCTCCACATGCTCCTGGAAGTGTCCAATTGTTAATAGAGATCTTACAGAAAGGTTTTTACTAAGATCTGAGAAGAAGAATCCTTGAGGAACTAACCTGGTTCTGGAGTCGGCAAGGGACCAGAGCCCTGAACGGCCATCCACTCGACGAGGAAGCCTTTCCCTCCAATCACATTATCCGATTTAAACTCAAGAGTTATAGTGCTGCCCGAACTTATTACTGGGTCGGGCAGAGTCAGACCACAGAACTCACCCAGAAGTAAAGCACTGGTGCTCGGACCATCATATATCTAGGGAATGGAAAACATCCACTGCAACTTAATCTACACTTATTTTCTATTAAACCATTATAGTATTTAATGACTATATTTTAGATAAGAGTGCTGACCTTGAGCTTGTCATAATTGCAATTGAACAAGTCCTCAATGTCGATGTCCAGGAAGTGTATCTCCACGTGAGAGTCTGAATTCACTGTGATGGTCCAGCGGTAATCTGCGTTGTTTGGGTATGTGCGTGGGTAAAGAGGGGAGGCTATCTGGCCTGAACTGCCTGTGATCTCATTCCCATACACTGAGAAAGCAGAAAAAGAGTATTCATTTACACCCATGCCAGATTTTCTAACTTCAGAAAGACTTCCTTGTACAACCAGAGGAGAATGACTATTTAGCTCCAACAAACCAGCATTAACCAATTTAACCCCCTGTATCAGCATAAAAACTCTGGATAGTGTTAGCTGGTCATTTCAGTAGGGTCCACACCAATCGCCCTGACTTACAGTGAGAGAATACTGCTCTGAATCCAGATCCGCTGACCGAGGAGTCCGAGATAAACTTAATCCAAAGAATGTGGCCTGTTATAGAGGTGTAGTTGGAAGGAAGAGAGTCACCACAGAAACGATCAACCAGAGTGCCATTGGAGTGTCCTTCACGAATCTCCAGGTAGTCATTACTGCAATCTGAACTTTGTTGCAGCTGAAACGTTCTGCATAACAAAAAGTACAGTTGTTTGTTTTGATGAATCCATTACATTTGTGAGATCCATGTAACATCCTGATATGCTCAGTGGTGGAGGAAGTACTGAATCTCAGTACTTAAGTAAAAGTACAAATAACCAGATAAATATTTACTTTAGTAAAAGTAGAAGTAACACAATGACAACCAAACTTAAGTAAAAAGTACCTGATTTTAAATGTACTTTATGTATTAAAAGTAAAAGTACTTGCATAACAATTTATTCTCTTAATGTGTATTTTTAAATGATTAATAAAACATTTAATAACTCATTCAACCTAATACTCCAATAATGATGTTCAATAATGATGGAAAAAAATAGTTGTCACCATTTCTGAAACAAGTTTGCAATTCGGCAACATACAGTACACATCATGCTTATCCTTACTAAATGTTAATAACTATGTTTAGTAGTAAACGCGATTGATTTATGGTGTAATTCTGAACCTCTTGGCTTGCCATAATCCTAACCAAACGTATATTACAAACGATGCGTTTCCTATGCACGTAAAAACAAATTTTCGCATATAAATTGCACGATAAACGCACTGCGTGCGAGACGCATTTAGTGTGACCGGGTTGATAAATCTATGGCAACCAAACGTCACTGGTGAGACAAACGTGCAGCGGACGGACGGTCAGATTACGTTTTGGCAGGGGAAAACCTGATCAGAAAATGTAATGAAAATGTAAAAGAAAATGTAGAAATGTAGTGGAGTAGAAAGTATAATAATTGCTGCAAAATGTAACGAAGTAAAAGTAAAAAGTATGTACTATTTATTCTACTTAAGTAAAGAAAAGATACGTGAAAAATGTACTTAAGTAAAGTGACAAAGTTTTTGTACTTCGTTACATTCCACCACTGGATATGCTTACATGAAGGACAGTTGTACTCGATTCCCAGGGGAACTGGTGATGGTCCACACACACTCCACATTAGGTGGGTATACATCAGGATAGTTTGGACTGTTAAAAGCACCTGACTCCATATTCAGACGTCCACCACAGCCTGGAGAAACAGGTAACAGACTAGTGTTAAATTGCAGTTCAAAATTCATATGTATTTTGAACTAAATACTGAAATCTAACCTGAGGTTGAGGCCATGTAGGTTGCTCTAAAACCTTTCATTCCTACTGAAGCATCTGAGACGAAGTTTACCACAAGGGCATTGCTGAATGAAGTGACTGGGTGTGGCAACTCATTCCCACAGTAGCGACCTGGGAAAAAAAGTTACTAGTTACCACTAACTATTATTGCATGAGAAGCATTTGCGTGTCCCAAACCAAAAAAAAGTCATTTCTTTCATAAAATGTCTCATTTATAATATCTAATGTGTGTGATAATCCCCTAAGGTTCCTTGATGAACAGATGTAGTCTTTACCAACAGATGGGGCTTGATAATTGTCTCCATCCAGGATCTCCACACTATCATGAGAGCAGTCACTGTACACCATTTCTACCTCGAAGTCGGTGAAGGAGAGAGTCACGTGGTTGACTGAAGGAAATAAAAAATGGTAGATTTTAGAGAATCTGCATTAGAGACACAGCAAGGCACACAAGGTCTGGGCTTTGACTTTGAGAGCATGGATGGACTTACATGGCTCCTGTGCCCTTATGATCCAACTACAGTTTTGATTAGGTGGGTAAGTGTATGGATAGCGAGGAGATGTAATCTCCCCTCCCACATCATCCGATATTATATTGGATCCACATGCTAGAAATCATACGAGTAATGAATTAAGCTTAACAATGAAACAAAACCATGACAAAATCATTTGGGCTCATGAACGAAGATGGGACTCACCTTCTGAGAACTGGGCGCTGAAGCCTTTACGGTTCTGACTGTGATCTGACCTGAAGCGAACATAGATGACGTTCGTTGAGGATGTAATGGGAGGAGGCCTGGATACTCCACAGACTCTAGCCAGGAGTGGAGATGACTCATGTGGACCATCGTGGATCTAGAGAGACGAGCATAATTTTCTGTGATGGTCTGTAACGTCAAGAAATCACAAACGTTGGGCATGAAATGGATCACACGCCGACAGAAAGGTCAGTTACTCACAAGCACGTAGTCAAAAGCACATGAGATCTGATTTTCTAGATCCAGATCAGTGAAGTTGAAGAAGACCCGATGCCCTACATCCACTGTGATGACCCAGGAGCAGTCCACATTGTCAGGATAGTTACTGGGATACAGCGGAGAGTGGATCTCTCCACTGGGGGCTGTGACAATCCCTCCACATCCTGTATTTTCAAAGAGAAGATTTTAAGAAGCAGGAAACTCAAATAATATTGATTAGTATTCAACTACAGATACAAGAATTCTGTAACAGACAGATAACTAACCTCCTGAGACCTCTACCCAGGTTGCGTTGAAGCCTCTGCCACTCACGTATGCGTCAGATGTGAATCGGACGGTGACCGCATTACCTGTACTGGCCACCTGTAGGGGGTTATTGGGAGGGCGTGTGGTGCAAAGCTGGGCCAATCGTGGGGCGGAGAGGTCAGGCCCTCCATACACCTGAACAAAGGTCAAAGGTGAGGTGTGGTCAAAAATATTGAAATGCCACTGTATTAGATAGCAAAATACCAAACCAAGTGGGTTCAAAAATCAAATGATACTAGAGCTTTCCTTGGACCCTTTTATCAAACTTGATTTTTTTCTCACCAACTTGTCCCAGAATTGTATGTAATTCAATTATTATTTGGCTATTAACATTTCTAACTACCAGCAAGTGTCAAAATATCAAATTGGATCAAAGTTTTGAACAGTATCATATATCAATTATTTTATATTGGAAAATGTTTGCATGACAATTGCTTTCTACCCTGTAAAAAGTTTGTGATGACCAGTGATGTAATGAACTATAGGCCACTAAGAATCACTGCCTAAAACAATGTCTGGTTTTTAAAGGAGTAGTTCACTTTTAAAAAACTTATGCTGATAATTTACTCACCCCCATGTCATCCAAGATGTCCATGTCTTTCTTTCTTCAGTCGAAAAGAAATTAAGGTTTTCGATGAAAACATTGCAGGATTTTTCTCCATATAATGGACTTCAATGGGAACCAAACGGTTCAAGGTCCAAATGAGAGTTTCAGTGCAAACAAGTCAAAATGAATGAATCTTTTTTCGAGTCATTTGGTTCATTTAATGAACCAAATGAACGAATTGACTCGGAAAAAGATTTGTTCATTTTGATGAACGAGTTTGAACAGGAGAGTCACGAACGCGCATCACAAAACAGAACAAGGCGACCATTTGAGCTTATAAAACTTAAACTTTGTTATTTTTGTTTTTAAATAAATGATCGTTTCGCTTGATAAGACCCTTATTCATTGTCTGGAATCGTTTGAAGCCCTTTGAACAGTGTGCACTGAAACTGTCTTTTGGACCTTGAACCGTTTGGTTCCCATTGAAGTGCATTATATGGAGAAAATCCTGGAATGTTTTCATCAAAAAGCTTAATTTCTTTTCGACTGAAGAAAGAAAGACGTGGACATCTTGGATGACATGGGGGTGAGTAAATTATCAGCAAAAGTTTTTTTTTAAAGTGAACTACTCCTATAACAGGCATCTGTGTGGCACAGAAAGTGTGTGTGTGTGTGTATGAGACTGTCCCTAAGCCCTCTCTCTAAGCTCTGATTTCCAGTTAATTTCTGCCCTGTTGACTCTATTCAGAGCGACAGTGGAGGTCAGCATTCCACAGGTCTACGCTACAAAACATACAGTACACCCACAGAGCCCAGCAGATGCCGACGGGCATGAGCAGGCACACTCCCACATAAACACACACACACACACACACACACACTTGTTATTATTTTGATAATGAACAAGTGAGCCATTTTGACTGCAGGGGACATAATAACCTAATACGCATCACCTAATATTTAAATATAATAATAATACTTTAATACTTAAAATACTTTAGCATACTACTTACAGGGCAGACAGTATATATACTGTGTGCACTGTCAATGGCTTTTTTTATGCAGCATCAATCTACGAGCACAACAGAATCTTACACTACACTACATTGAATTTTAGATACTTGATATTGATTTCGGTTTTTCATCAAACTGGAAACTAAAGATCGCTGAGTGTACTGCATTGTGGGATACAGGACATAATTAAGTGAGCTCAGTGTAAATGTTCAATGCGCACAGAAATTTTGCATACTAGTTTTTGCATACCTCCAGCTTGTCATAATTGCAGTCAGGATGATACTCCACGTCAAACTCGAGGATGGTGATGGAGATGCTACTACCAGGGCTGGTATGGATGTGCCAGATGCATTCACGGTTTTCAGGGTATTTGTCAGGATAGCCTGGGCTGTTGAAGGCACCCGCAGGCCCGAAGAGTTCTCCACCACAACCTGCAGGGGGTGACAGTGAGGTACTTTGACGTTTTTGATCAGGGATACACAATGTTCAATGTTTGCAAAACAGAACATTTAACACAATTTCAGTTCCAATAGAACGCAACCAAAGAGCAAATATGGCACTACATTTTTTTTTAACATGTATCATGGTTATAATCACCTAACCCTGGTATTTCCATCTGATCTCACAACAGTATATTTTCTAAGTGCAGTCTGGCAGTGTCTGCACTACTATGCAAATTTAGTTTCAATGTGGTCTGAGATGCTGAAGACGGTGCATTACAGTGTCCAGACAGGAAAAATGTCTCACATCAAGCTTATCAGAGGAAATATGAAACCATATTGACCCTCACCGCAAGCAAAGCAGTAGCAACAAGACTAAAATGCGGTCAGTGTAATGTGATATTCACCAAAGATCGGTCAGAACGGTTTCATTCTCTCGACCCCCCGCCGTCTTAATCAATAAAATCAATCTCAACAGCGTCCACAGGTCTGTGACAGGACAAAGGAACGGTGGAGCTACTTTTTACATTTTCAAAACGGATCAATTGGCTTGTGGGTCATTAAATACTTTGTTGAATTGAGGAATTTCCACAGCACTGGCATGATTTATCCATCAAATTACTTTCTCTTATGATAGGGATGTTTTTTGTATGTGTTTTTACTCTTCGTTTGTCATTTCTCTCTCCCTCAGGAAAGTTTTTACAGTGCTGTGCACATTACAGTGTTATTGCATTACATTCTCTACACATTGTGTCCATGGAAACCAAGATCATTTCCTTCCAAATAATGACATCATCACACAGACAGGGGTGCATAAATGATTAAAAAGTTCCATATGATTTCAGTGTACCTATGTTTCTCACTCTGACAGCAAAAATAACAGTCCACACCCTTTAGCCATGTGACTCGCAAGTCTCACAAGCACAAAGACAGAGGCTGCACACAAATATACATCTCAGAAATGTATGTCTTGGTCATTTTTTTTGTGATTTACGATTAGAATATGGATTCAATTAAAGGTTTGAGATCAAACTAATGTGAATGATTAATTTGTGTTGACTTTAAATGTGACATAGACAGGGTCGTCTCCCTTTTTTTCCACACTGTCATAGAGGAAAAGATTTTTACAGGATATAAACTAATACATGTGCATAAAATCCACTGCAAATCCTGAAGTTCTACAGCATTAGCAGTGGCTACACTTAATCTTTCCTTCCTTTCTTTGCTGGATTCATTCATCGCTCACTGGCCAATCAGAGTGAAGCCTTCATAAGTGATGTCACTGGTTTGCCCATTAGGACTGCTATTTTTCCTTACAGATTCAATGTCATCATCACTCAAGAGACAACAGGTCGCTGACCCCTGGCTGCCCAACAGTGACTCCGCATATGTTATTGAGAACCTCATCTGTCTTTCCACTGTCATACACGTCTAGATGTTTCACACAATGCTTTGAGGCTGACACAGGTAATCTATGAATGCATACTTAAAGAACAAATGGCACAAATCCCATGAAGGTTAAGCACTATTTTGTACTCTATTCAAGAAAAGTGCCCAATCAGCTTTGAATTGGATCTTACCATTCTGGTACCAGTCCATTTGAAAGCCTCTGTATGAAACGGACACGTCGGACCGGAACACAATGTGAAGGCTGGTACCGGTGGTGGTATTGGCTGGAGGAGGTGTGTTCCCACAGAATGTACCAATCAGAGGAGACTGTTCGTTTGGACCATCATACAGCTAGACAGGAACAGGAATAGAGATTATTTATACAATAATATCTAGCCTTTACAGTAAAAAGCCTGTTCATTTTCATATTATACATAGTTCGTCCATCTATCCATCCAGATATACACACACGCATACTGTATATATATTGTGTGTGTGTGTGAGACATTATTTTTGTATCTGGCTTATTTTGGAATTTAAATGTGGAAAAAAAACACATATATATTTAGTAGTGACCTTTCACAGGAAATACAACCAATAACTTACCATCAGTAATTCAGACCATCTGTTCTACAGCCTCGGGAACAAAGGTGTGCTGAGCTTTTGTTGGCTTGCACACAAAATTTCACATTCCATAAAGTAGCCATCATCATATTTCAAAATATTCAACACAACTGTCTATGTATTTACTCAAATGATGAAAGCCCATCTATGGAATGAGGTTTATGAAAACAGAGTGTAGGCTCTGAGCTCAGAAAATAACTTCCCCATGATGTCATCACTGTTTGGATTGCCATGGTGATGAGTGAACTAAGAGGAACTCAAAGGCCCATTGTACATTTGCAAAGGCTCTGTCGGTAAATCAGTGTAGTGTAATTGAATGGCAAACTGTCTAGCATGAATTAGACTACTTGACCCCATTCGCAGAGAAATAATAAGATAATACAAGCTTGAAAAAACAAACTCAGTCTCTCGAAAGAGATCTCTTAAAGTCAACATAAAATCAAAATCGAAATATTGCAGTCGCTTATGACGGCAGACGATGATTCAACCAATTCTCGATGAACAAAATCAAAATCCCGTCCTACATTCTTTCTTGTTCGGATTTACGTCACAATAGTGATGAAAGGACTTGGATTTCATGCAGACTTTAAGGACAAAAGGAACCAACATTCACAACAGATTTCATTTACACAAAGTCACACGTTTCTTTTTTTTTGCCTTTTGCAAAATTGTTGCTATCCATCAGGAACTGATTGGATCATGAGTAGTGAGCGTTTCATATGAAAAAAGAGCCAGACCGAATGTCAAATTCATCATCTAAAGCATCTCAACGCATCCTTTCCTTTTTCAAATCTATCATTTAAGACAAGAATCAGCTTGAAATCGACGATTAAATAACTATTTGGTTATTGGTTTTGGTCCTTCAGGGGTAAAGCAAGTTACTAATTTATTTTGATGATAGATTACAAAAATAAACTTTTTTTTTTTCATTTAGAATAAAAAGCCCTGATTAATCATTAGGGTTGGGTATCGAGAATCGAGTATCGATTGGAAGCCGGACTAACTTTTCGTTTTTCCCGGAATCGTTCAAAAGTTAACATTTCGATTCCTAGTTTCGATATTCACAGTCCGCCGACCGGAAGAAGAAACCGCTGAACAACACCAACGAAGAAGCGTCTACCGGAAGTGTTGGCATAACCGCGCGAGTCGAACATGAATAGCTTACGTCGGCGGTCCAAAGTGTGGCTTCACTTTTCTAAAAATAACGAAATCTCGGCAAAATGCAAAATTTGTGACAGAAGGAGTATTTCCTTCAGAAAGCCGTTGGTTAGCAAGGTTAGCTAAACTTTTTTGACCCTGCCTCTTAAAAGAATCGGAATCGAGAATCTTTAGGAACCGGAATCGAAACAAGGAATCGGAATCAGAATCGTTCAAACTCAAACGATACCCAACCCTATTAATCAGTCTAAATAAAATCAGAAAGTCTACTAAGAAAGTCAATAAAGTCTATTTAAGTTGACTTTAAGAATCAATATTGAGTACCTGTATATTTTTAGATAACCATGAACTGCGTTTTTAGGCTTGATAAAGCATGTGCTGACCTTCACATAGTCAAAGGAACATCCAAAGCTTTGTTCCAGCTCAAAGACTATAAAAGTGTAGTTGACGGTGTTGCCCATGGAGGCCTGGACGGTCCAGCTGCAGTCGGCACGAGACGGGTAGTTATTGGGGAAGTTCACACTCTCAATCCTTCCCCGGCTCCGATTGGCAGTCAGCACACCCTGGCAAACTACAGGAGAAAAGCCAGTCCTGATGAACATCATATTAATAACATGAGACTTGGAGGATATTTTAAACACCAGTGGCATCGTGTCATAAGGGCTAGAGCTGGATTTGACCCTGAAGTAAAGTTTTAGTGTCTGGGAAACACAGTGGCATGGCATGTGACCACTGACAGCTTAAGAAAAGGCAAACGACTAAGAGAATGCACAAAAGAAGATTCACTGAGTTCTAAATTGTGACATTTCACCTCCACAAACATAATTAAAACAAGACAAAAAAGCAGAGTCAGTGTCCTCTGGGTGAACTTAACCGCCAAGTACAAACACAGGAGCATTGAAGTGCATTATTCATGGATTTAAAACCAAAACCGAAGCACTGCAGTAATCATTATTTATTCATTTACAAAAAAGTACCATCTTATTCCTATTTTTTGGGGAATGCACCATAGTAATATCAAGGTATTCAAAGTATCATTTAAATATCATGGAATCCATTGTAAAATTGTTTATTGTCTTGTTTACCATCAACTCTACCAAGACCTTAATATGTGGCCCTGTTAGTAGATGATCAAAAAGATTCACTTGTTATAATAAAGTTTTGGCTAATCAGTGTTTGTTCCAAAGTATAAATACATAAAACAATTCCACTCATACCATCTCTGTACCATGGTACTGCCACAATACTTCTTTTGAAAGAGTTTTGTAAGAGACGTTTGTAACAAAGTCAGGCTGTTGTTTGGGTTGCTACAGGTGTTCGGGTGTCACTCACTGGTTTGGTAGTCAGCCAGAAATCCTCCTGTGTGGATGATGCTATCTGTACGTAGTTTCACATACATGTTCTCTAAGGAGGAATTGATGGGAGGTGGAATCTGATTTCCACACAGCTTGGCAAGCTGAACAGCATTGGTGCTGTCGCCATCATACACCTGGTAAAACATATACACATCAAAGACGGATTTAAACTTAACATCTTTTATTATAGAGAACTCTACAACTGTGTAGTAAATTGTCTAATTCATTGTTCTCTAACCGCCAAGTAGTCGTAGAGGCAGTCGATAGCGTCCTCCAGGTGAAAGTCTCCAAAGCTGAGCATGATCCTGCTTCCAGCACTGGTTTTGATGTGCCAGTAGCATTCAGCGTTGGCGTGATAGGGCAGGGGGTAGTTGGGGGAGCTGAAACCTCCGACGCTTGTGGTCAATGTCCCACCACAACCTATAACAGAGATGGCATAATACAGTCCACTGACCATCTGGTGCATATCGCTCATAAACTTATGTTCCAACCAATTTTCAATGCGATTTCGGAGTTTTTAATCAGTCCGCCCCTATGCTATCTCACGACCAATTCTTACGAATTCGTACGAGTGATTAAAAAGTGGCTAATACGTACTAATTCATTCGACCTCACTTGTACGAATTCGTACGATTTGTCCAAACCCACGTGATGGGTAGGTTTAGGTTTAGGGGCGGGGTCGGGGGTAGGTCATTCGTACGAATTCTTACGAGTTGGCCAATTCGTAAAATATGTACCATTTAGCAAAAATCGTACTAATTCGTACGAGTGAGGTCGTACGAATTGTTACGAATTAGCCACCTCGTAAAATTCGTACGAATTCTTGTGAGATCAGGTGGGTCCGCCAGGAAACAAAATTGACTAAACCAGATAAGCAGGTTGATATTAGCGCTCGATATTTTAACGATATTCAGATTTTTTTAACTTCAAGACTACCACCAGTACTTATACTTTTGGAACAGTGTTGTTTTTGTTAACTTAACTTTCGCACAACTGCGATGTACTAAAAACTGAAACATTTTTCATGTACAGACGACAACATTTTCAAAACGATCCCCCATTCACACGCACACGGATCCGCGAAAATGACTAAAAACAGTGTATTATGCTGCCAGGCCACTAGTTGGCGATGTTAATTTGTAAAGAAACAGTACGCATGCACATGACGTTACCGCTTTCACAAATTCGTTTCACTCGTTTCACTTTGAAACCCGATTCCAAAAGTTTGCGTTTTCAGGCCTACAAAACAGCGCTGTCGCAGGCAAAACGCATTCAAATGTTTTATGTTATGTTTCAATTGAAAATGGTGTCGTGTAAACGGCACCTGGAAATAATTAAAAACATCTTTATTTAAAATAAAGCCGAAATAAAATATAAATATTACATGAAAAAAACTAAAAAACAAGCGAAAACTACAAACTAACTAACTTACACTATTATAAATATAATATAATATTATAAATATTATTTAATATTCTAAAGGACACACAATTAAAAAGAAATATTTAAAAACTAATAAAAATAACAAAAGCACAACAAAACTATTAAAAATCTTGTTCTTCATTGAAATAAAGCTGAAATAAAATAAAAATATTAGATTAAAAACTTAAAACAAAATGATAAATGCATGGGCGCTAACTGAAAATAAGTTAAAGTAATAACATCACAGATAAATTATATTATATTATAATATTCAATATTATAAATTATTGAAAATAAATAATTACCTGTCTGTGTGCCATCCCAGTGGGCTTTAAACCCCCTATAGGTGAGCGTATGGTCGGATCGGAATTTTAGCCACAGCCTGTTGCTATGGGATACTATTATGGGTGGGCCATTTGTTCCACAGTAATGACCAATCAGGGGTGATGTTTCATAGCCTCCATCTCTGTAAAAGAAAGAAAAGTGTTTTAAAGCCTCAAAGCGACCAAATCATTGACCCAAGACACTGGAAGAGTCCCTCACCTGATCTCTAAATAGTCAAAACCGCAGGAACTGAATCCCTCCAGCTCGAAGTCTGTGACGTTAAGCATGATCTGCATGTTGACTTCCACAACGATTCTATAGACACACTCCCGGCTGGTGGGGTAATTGTCAGGGTAGTTGGGTGAGCTGAACTCCCCGGTGGGTGTCCTAAACACCTCACTGCAATCTGTACAGGAAAAAACATAGATGTAATGACAATCAAATAAAATATTATACATACAGTATGTAGCATATGATATTGCAATATGAAATATATGTCAGTCCAAATCAGATTATTTGTGTATCCAAGTGGAATCTGATTTAAATGATTGACGGTGTATTACAACTGTTCATCCCGTGGCGCTCTTTAATTTTCCAGAATATCTGCATTGGTTTATATGGAAATGGTGTTGCATTGGTAGGCATATGGCATTTTCATGTGATTTTTTTTGCAATTCAGACTTGCCTAATATGATTGGATTCCAATTGCATATGCACAAAAATCTGATTTGGATTGAAAGTCTGAACGAGGCTTTAGTCTCTACATGGAGCAGAATCACAATAAAGCCTGTACTTTAATGGATTTTCAAATCCAGTTACTGCAATAAAATTATACCAACCTGTGCTTGCATCGATGGAGACATAGCTGGCAGAAAAGCCTTCCGCAGACAGACTGGAGTCAGAGACCAGCAGGACGGTCATCAGACTATCAGTGCTGGTTAGAGATGGAGGAACTGACCGCCCACAGAACCTGAGCACAAAATAACCAACATTTTCCAGCATATTCATTTAGACATCTTTAATTAAGCGTCGTGAGACCTCAAGCTTTTTGGATTCTGACCTGCCTAGAAGAGTGCCAGTCAGCGCCGTGCCATTATCATAGACATCCACATAGTCAAATGCGCAGTTAGTGTGATACTCCAGGTTGAAGGTTGTGAATGACAGACGGATGATGTTGCCGGGCGGAACGGAGATGTACCAGGTACAATTGGCTCCGTGAGGGTAGTCCGTGGGATGACCTGGGCTGGTGAATGAACCCGTCGGTTCAGTGAGAGTCTCTCCACAACCTGTAAAAACGATCAATTCATTTCAAAATAGTTCCCATACTTTTTTTTTTTTAAATGGGAATTAAACTCACAAACTTTCGGTTTCCTGTTCAACTGCCAAACATTAGCATTCACACCTGATTAGCATGTTGTTAATCTAACAGCTAAATGCAAGCAAGCACAATGAGAGTCAACTTTTAAAAAAAAAAAAAATTATAATAGAGACATCTGCCATCTTGGATTTAGTTTTTGACTTCTGGGAATGCCTATGCAAAGGATACATGCCAAACAAGCATTTCAGAAGGCAGCATAATATCGCCTATACTGTAAAAAACTAAAACACTGTAACATTGGTACAATAAAAACCTGTTAACTGGTTAACTACAAGTTACATTACCATATGCAGTGAAACACTGTACAATTGCAATATATGTAAGGTTATTAATTACCAGTTAATTATTAATTACCATATTATGATGAAAACAGTAAAAGGACACCCTGCATTATCCATCACATACTTTTTGTTATTAGTAATGTACATTACAGTGTTTTGTGTTAAATTTTGTAATCCATTTTTAGTGTAATCCCCAGTCTTTTTGTGCACCATCTATATTGTAGAGATATATGAATATTGTCAATGTTTTATGGACTCTGGATTCATAGTTTGGCTTTCTATTGTTCCACCTAATATATTAATATCACTTAAAATATACGGTATAGGAGTAAAATATACATGGATCTGTAATAAGGTAAACATTGCCACCACATTGTTTGAGATGCCTGCTTAGTCTAGAGAGGTTACTCATTAGGTTTTATACACAAAATAACTTTTTCAAAGAACCATAGTTAACCTTGCTCTGCGGACGCAAACTCAGCAGTGAAACCATGGTTGGATACACTTGAATCGGTTTTGAATTGGATGAACATGGACTTCTGGGTGGACTCCAGCATGGGAGGGACGTTAATTCCACAATATCGACCAATCAGAGGGGAGCTAGCGCTGGGACCATCTCTCACCTGAAGCGAGCAGAAAGTGAAGTTTCAGAAGAAGTGCACAGTGAAATCTGTATTTTGACTGAATAGGATTAGCACAACGCTAACATTGTACCTCCACATAATCGAAGGCGCACGTGCTGCTTCCCTCGACGTCAAAGGTGAGGAAGTTGAGAGTGACCACAAAGCCCTCGGGTTGGTTAATGACCCACTCGCACACTTTGTTGTGGGGGTATGCGTCAGGGTACATGGGAGTGCGGATCTGACCGGTTCCAGAGAGCGTTCCTCCGCAATCTGGCAAAAACAGTTCAACTCTGAGATCATGTCTGTACTGGACGGGGTACATTATTTATAGGGCTGTCAAACGATTAATCGGGATTAATAGCATCCAAAATAAAAGTTTGTGTTTACATAATATAAGTGGGTGTATTTATATAATTGTTTTGTATATATATATATATATATATATATATATATAAATACACACACATGCATGTATATTTAAGAAAAAAAAATTATATATAAAATATTTATATTTATATATAAATCTCTATACAGTACATGAAAATATTTCTTAAATATATATACATGCATGTGTGTGTATTTATATATATAAAATAATTATACACATTGCACCCACATATATTATGTAAACACAAACCTTTATTTTGGATGCGATTAATCGCGATCAATTATTTGACAGCCCTAATTATTTATCATAGAAATATTTTAATATTTATAACAGTTAATGCTAAAGCAGAAGTATATTTCTAACAATTTTAACATTTCAAATCCAATTTTGTTTATTCTTGGACTAGACACTATTCTACACAAAGACACTGACAAGTTATGATGTTATGGTTTATGTCGATGTCATAACAAAGACATCTTAAACAATGTCATATTTCCATTCAAAATGTCATTATTGAGCGAGTTGTCATAAACATGCATAAACCCTACTTCATATTTAAGACATATGTCATGTCATGGTTATGAAGGTGTCATGTCAGTCTTATGCACACCCCTTCAAGTAAAGTGTTACCCTCAATACGTGAGAACAGATTTATTACCAAGTTTAATGGTAAACATTATAAATGTAATATGGGACTACATGCTTGCGATGTGTTAGCTAAGCATTTATGTATGAGTTTGCTTGCGTAGAGTATGTTTCTAGCCATACTGTTTTTACTCTTAGAAAAATGACATTTGGCATTCAGTGGGCGTCATATGCTTTACATAAAAAGGATATTTCATTGTCTTACTAATTTCATACGTGGCCCTGAAACCAGCACGGGACACAGAGCTGTCAGACTGGAAACGGATCCAGAGCCCATTAGTGATGGACAATATTGGTGCTGGTAGGGTACTTCCACAGTACTTCCCAATGAGTGGGCCGGTTTCACCCGTCCCGTCTCGAACCTGAGAGATTTGATAGATAATGATGAGATCAGAATGCTACTTTCTGTTCCTCTCATCCACATTAATTACACAGATCATACCTCCACAAAATCAAAAAGACAGCCACTATGAGTCTCCAGGTCCATGTGGGTGAAGTTGAGCGCCACCAATTCACTGCGTGGCTGTCTGATGATATAAATGCACTGCCTATTGTGAGCATAGTTATTAGGCCAGTTAGGAGAGATGATGATGCCTTCTGTGTCTGTAAAGACGCCTCCACAGCCTGGGTCAGCTGATGGCACACAGAGTCAATTGCATTACACTCAAAAAAATATTGTCCCAATATTGCAAGACAGTTGGATTTGCCCATTTGAACCTAGCATTGGACTTAGGATCTGAGTTTACAACATTTAGAATGTGACTCCTGACTTTTAATAACTCCAATAAACTGCTTTATGAGCGTTTAAAAGGACAGCATTTGACTGACGGATCTGTTCAAATGAATCATAACTCAGTTACTGGAATTACCGCTAATGAATTACAAATACAACACATGTTGTGAGAAGTAAATGCAAACAAGAAAATAGTGTGGTAAAATTCAACTGTGGGTCCCGTTCAAAAGTTTGGGATCAATGCTTTTATTCAACAAGGAAATATTAAATTCAGCCAGATAATGTTACCAAATATTTCCATTTCAAATGAATGCTGTTCTTTTGAACTTTCTGTTCATCGAAGAATCCTGCAAAAATGCATCACGTTCTCTTGAAAACGAACTGTTTTCAACATTGATATTAATTTAGAATAGAATAGAATAGAATAGAATAGAATAGAATAGAATAGAATAGAATAGAATAGAATAGAATTTATTGTCCCCTTGGGGAAATTTGTCATGGACTTAGATAAAGCATATTATTTTTTTCAGTGTAGTAAAACAAATACCAACTAAAGATGTACATGTAGACTACACACACTCATGACACATCTAATGAAAAAAAAAAAAAAAGAATGATTTATGAAGGATCATGTGACACTGAAGACTGGAGTAATGATGCTAAAAATTCATATATTTTGGCTTTACCCATTTCAAACTTTTAAATGGTAGCATACTATCCGGCCGTGGACGGTCTGATAATGCCCCTGTCTTGTGTTTTGATGGACTGGACTTTACTTACATTGTGAGGTAGTGTATGTCATATGAAATCCCCGATCACTGATGATGGAATCAGAGTGAAAGTGGATCCAGGCAGATGGTCCCGTCGTCTGTATAGGTGGTGGCGACGCTGTACTGCAGTATTTTCCCAGAACTGCGTCCTCTGGAAGCAGTCCATCTCTGATCTATAAAATAAAGCAGGAAACTGAAGAATTTTTACACATAGGCACGGAAAACAGTTCAAATTTTCATGTAAATCCAGGATGCGTACCTCCAGGTAGTCAAAGTCACAGTTATCATGGTGCTCCAGACTGAGGGTGCCAAAAGCGAATGTGATGAGCAGACCAGGGTTCACATTCACCGTCCAATAACAGTCCCGGCTAGGTGGATAGTTACCTGGGTATCCGGGTGACTTGATGTCACCATATGTATTGGTCAACTCCCCACCGCACACTGGAGAAAAATAAAAAAAAGAGTAGTGGAATGAGATCCGATTCACGCTAATGCAAATATTTGCTACTATTCCAAGGTTGGAAATAATTCGCACCAATCAGGTGAGGCCATATTTACAATTGTTTGGCGAATTTGTTCCAGTCATTTTAATAGAAAACCATGTGATTGGGGATTTTGCATAAAAATGAAAAATTTCACAATGGGATCTAGTTGAAAACCTAGACTTCTGTCTAAGCTGTGCTTCATTCAGTTGCTACATTACTGAGTGTTGACTGACCCACAAAAATCTAGCAAACAATTCGCAAATTCCTCATTTAAATAATTCCAAATGCAAAAAAAGGCGAGGCCTGGTTGAGTTCCATTGGTAGTGTTGAATGTAGTTCTAGTTTGTGTTGAAACGCTCAGTTATTAACCTCAAATTAGTTGACCAATTATAACACACTGGTCCAGCCATCCAATCAGAGCACACTGCGCTTTTTGAAAGGAGGGGTGACAGACACCTAAATAAGAATGCATTTCCATCATTACCAACACAACTTGCGACCATAGCTGCCTTTGGCAGAGGAGTGTGCTCTGATTGGTCGGCTGGACCAGTGTGTTGTGATTGGTCAACCGGCTAACAATGCTTTTGGTAAACGCACCCCTGAGTATTACTGGCAGACTGGGAAGAGAAGTGCTGCAACAATGTCAAATTTGTGAAAAATAATGTTTTTTGGAACTTACAAGCATGAAAACCTATTCTAGTATAACCTAAAAACAAAATCAAGACTTTGTAAAAGAAAGATATGGCCTCTTTAAGGGGATTCTTAGTTTACCTGGTGCCTGGGATTGCCAGGCTACGGTGAAGCCGTGTCCACTGACTGAATGATCGGAGCGGAACCAGAAGTACAGAGAATTATGAGAGCTGAAGACTTCGGCTGGGGCGGCAGTACCGCAGTATTTCCCAATCATGTAAGCGGAGGCAGTCTCGCCATCGTGGACCTGCAGGAAGTCGAAGTTGCAGGAGGCGCTGTTCTCGATGTCGAAGAACGGGAAGGTAATCCGCAGAATCTGGGAACAACAACCGAATATTGACCACGAGTAAAAAAACCAGCCCGGGTTTTGAAAAAGTTCACTCACTGATAACTTTACTAACCTTGCTAGGGTCGGTTCTGATGACCCATGCACAGCTGACCTGGTGATCATAATCACCTGTTCCAGGATTTGTAGGGTAACTGAAAGTGCCAGCTGGACTTTCCAAAACTCCTCCACACTCTGATGCACATAAAAGGTCATGATGTCACCATATGAAAAAACATATACCGTCACGTATTACTCACTTGTGTAGCAAACACACCTTGCTGTGGGGTTTGGCACAGCGGGCCCGTCCATTGGGAGGGGCATGTACAGGTGTAGCCGTTGATGCCATCAGTGCAGGTTCCTCCGTTTTGGCAGGGGTTGCTAGAGCATTCGTTCACGTTCTGATCGCAATTCTGACCCGCCCAGCCCGGGTCACAGCGACAGATGTAGCCACTGGCTGTATTCTGTTGATCAAGACAAAAAAAAAAAAAAACATGCCGGTTGCTGCATTTTGGGAAGTTATAAGAGATTGTTAGAGATGAACACTGACCTCGCATTGGCCATTTACACAAGGATTGCTAGTGCCACAAACGTCGCTGATCTGAGTACAACCCGTAGGTCCATAACCATTTCCCACGTAACCAGGAGGACAGGTGCATGATGGGATTATACTTCCTGGAAGGAGAGCAAAAATTAACCTATTTATGATGAAATCATTCTTCTACTGAATTTTATTTTGCCTCAATATGTGGAAAGATTGATTTTGCCACTGATAGAGAAGATGAAACCAAACAAATGTGCGTCCTGACCATATTTGAAGTATTTTAAATCATATATATATGGCTGATTGGAATATTAAGAGAAAACATTACAATATATTACACACACATATAAACATCATGTTTTCGAAGAAGAAAAAGTAGTAAGAATATGATAATTTCAAACAATATAATATTAGATGTACGACAAATGTAGTTTTAAAAGAATGAAAACAAAATAGAGAACATGAAAAAGTTTTTGGGGTCATTATAATGTTGTTTTTGCTAAATAATGATGTTAAAAAAATAAGTTAGTAATTAGTTTATTTTTATGTGTTAGTTTTGTATTTTATGATTTGATTCTGTCATTGATTAAAATGTTTAAATAATAAAGTTATATGACAATGCTTTACACTTAATTTTGATTTTAGTCATTTTACTGTTTATAAGTAACTTTGCAAGAAATGAGAGTTAGCTGACATGTACTGTAGTTGCAAAGCTACTTATAGTAATTTCTAAAGTGGACTCAAAATAAAGCGTAACCTAATTTTACACTTTTTCATCAACAAATAATGTTATCTTCTAAAATTAAAAGCCATTTACTCAAATGAATGAATATGACAAGATATTGACGCACAAAAAAAAGTAAAAACGGACAGAGATAGCAATAATGTCATTTATATCAGGAGGTGACATTGCAACAAAGTTTAACACCCTTTTTATTGCACCTGTTATAACATAAATGCTACTGGTCATGCGCTGCTGTAAAGGATAACCACAGTAAAGTAGTGGATTTGTGTTTGCATGCATGTGTACCTGGAGTGGACGCACAGGTGGCCAGTGGATAACATCCTCCATTGTTAGTGGAGCAGATGTTGGCTTGAGTGCAAGTCTTCCCGTCTCCCTCATAGCCTGAGGACACACACATGGGGTCAGCAGTCTCGTCTTACATTTAATGGCTACTTCAGCTCGATCGTTTCAGTGTGTCTGGTCTTTCTCTGCAATCTTGCGGTCGATTGAGACTTGTAAAGCTGAATGTATTAGCAGGAATAGCAGACAGTACTGTCCTCAATGAACCTAGTAAATGCATCTCTCCACCTCTAGCTGTCCATCTCCATCTCTCCCAGAGGGAATATAATGAAATTTCAGCTCACGCAAGCTTGAAACATACTACAGTGAGCAAAAAACATGATTCAGCGGGATTTTACAAGCAGGTCTGTGCTGTAAGCAGGACAGGGGAACAACAAATATATGAGATGTACTAAAAATAGGCAGGTTACATTTTCCCAGCCATCTCTAGCGGGAAATTATGAAGCAAAAGTGAATTTAACAAAAAGACAAGACCAACAGAACAACCTCAAAAGTTTAATTCTAAAGATTTAGATATTAAATGCATAGTTCACCAAAAACTATTTAAATTTCAGCACGTTTCGCAATTAAAGCAATTATATGGCTTTCATAAGAATTGCAAATAAAGTGCACAAGATTACTTTTATAGTGATTTTTTTTTAAGAGTAACGCCCAATTCTCAAAACAAAACAAAAAAGCACATTTTCAAAAGTTTGGGGTCAAAAATTGAGCTTTTTTTGTGTGTGTGTGTGTGTGCATTATCAAAAGTGACTATTATAAGAAATAAAATGCAGTCTTGTTTTCAACAAAGATAAAAATAAGAAATGTTTCTTAGGCAGCAAATCTGAATATCAGAATGATTTCTGAAGGGTCATGTGACATTAAAGACTGGAGTAACGATGCTAAAAAAGTCCGCTTTAAATCACAATAATAAATTACATTTTAGAATTTATTAAAATAAAAAACAGTTATATTAAATTGTAAAAAATATTTTCTGTTTTTACTGTATTTTTGATCAAATAAAAGCAGCCTTGATCAGCAGAAGAGACTTTCAGAAACATTGAGAGATCGTGCCGGCAGTAGTGCAATAATTTTCTCGTTTAGACAACAGGTCTTGTTATAAATTGCATGAGAATGAGGATGTGAGCTAAACCTGGAGGACACTGTCCACAATGGAAGGAGCCCATGGTGTTGAGACAAGGCACCAAGGGGGAAGACGAACAGCCTCCATTGTTTGTGGCACATTCATTGACATCCTGGCAGCTGTAACCATTACCCTGCCATCCTGAGGAAAAGAAAAAATCAACTTCATGAAAATCTGCTAGTCAGCCGAATGCCCTCACATATTCTTCTACATAAACTATCATGGACATCATGGATATTGACATCATTGTAATAATCCTGTGTGATGTGGCTCAGCTAGGCTGAGTGGTCTAACCCGCGGGGCAGGCGCCGCAGTAGAACGAGCCCAGGGTGTTGAAGCACTGCACAGGGGGGTTCGTGGAGCAGGGCTTGTTCTGGAGACTGCACTCATCGATATCAGCTGTGCACGCTGACAACCCGGGTGGAGACATCCAACCAGCATCACAAATACACTTATACTTGGGCTGAAAAGAGGAGACAAAGACATGCACGTTGATCCAAAGCCATATGACTTTGTTATGTAGAAGGAAGAATGTTCACACTGCTCTTTAGCATACGTATAATGAAAGTGAATGGTGACCAAAATGCTAAAAAAACAACAACAAAACTTTGTGTATATATGACTCGTGTGCAGGATTCCTAACTATGTTTGGAGTCAGTAAGATTTTATTATTATTATTATTTACTTATATTATATTACTTATTATCATACATTTCCAATAAATGTTGTTCTTTTGAACTTATAATGAAACCAAAGTATCCTGAATTTTTTTTTTATCACAGTTCCATTTAAAGCAGGACTTTTTTTTTTTTACTTTTTTTGTTTCTTGAGCAGAAAATCAGCATATTAGAAGGATTTCTGAAGGATCATGTCAGTAATGATGATAACAATTCCGCTTTGCCATTACAGAAATAAATTACATTTGAAACTATATTAATTATACAGATATTTTAAATCGTAATAGTATTTCACAATATTACTGTTTTAATGTATGTTTTATCAAATAAATGCAGTCTTGGTGAGCATAACAGACTTCTTTTAAAAACATTAATAAAATCTTACCGACCAAAAATAACTTTTTTGTGAAGAACAGACTAAAATTGTAGTCTATTCCCCCAATTAAAGCATTATGATATTCAAATAAACTAATTTTAAGAGTAACATGATCATCCTGCTAAACTGTCAGTGCCTTAATTTTTGGCATATACATCACACAAAACTATTGTATGACTAGGGGACTTGGAATACAGCACACAAGTTGTATGGACCACCTTCATGATAGTCCTTTTATGATAAATCTTACAGGTACGACATGAGGGGGAGTGCATGATGACAGAATTCATTCATTTTTGGGTAATTCTCTGTCCCAGAGAAGAGTACTGAAAATAAATAAATACACATCATTTCGAATCACCTCATTGGGATTGACTCTGTCTGAATCAATGCACAAGCCGTGAACACACAGATCCTGACTTCCGCCTGCACAGTCATCATAGCGAGATGTACAGTGTGGACCGTACCATTCTGGAGTACAGGTGCAACTGATTAACAAAAAGAAAAGAAAAATATGAACATATAAGTCTCATAAAACACTAAAAAAAAAAACAAATAAGACAAACAACGGAGGATTACGTGTAAGATCCGGGTGTATTCACACATGTGGCCCCGTTCTGACAGCCCAGCGGAGTTCCTGCTAACACCTGACACTCATTCACATCTACAGCACATGTGGGACCCTGAGGAGACAATGATCCAAGTGTCAGTCAATCACATATGAACAGGACAGAAGCACAGACGCCTATCTGAGTGACTGACCTGCCAGTTATCAGGACAGAGACAGTAAAAGGCATCCAACAAGTTCAAGCAGGTTCCTGTGTTCTGACATGGATTGCTGCTGCATGTCTTCCGCTGTACGGTCTATGAAATAAAGAATATCATACGACTGAAATGAAATCGTAAAGGCTGAAATGGAAGGCTTGTAATCACATAAGCTTTAAGCCTCAAGTGAATTTGATGATTACAGCAATACCTGTTCTATTGTCTGAACTTTTGACTCAAGTGTAGTCACTCTGGTGTTGAGCTGATTGAGCTGGTTTGTCACTTCCTGAGACGGCCCGCTGTTCTTGATGGTATTGATGTCATCTTTGTTAATTTTGATCTGGAACAGAGTCGCACTTGATTAAGCTTTATTACAACTTTTTCAGATGCAAGGTGCTTCAATAACATACACGAAACGATTGGTCTGTGCAGACTAGAATAAAGAAAATTGAATGTGAAAACGAAACGAAACACAACGCACACGGATACAAAAAAAACAAACAATGACACTAAATACAAGTCAAAAACTAAAAACATTCAAACAAAAGGAAACAGAACAAAGCAACATTAACAAAAACAATTAAATATAAACAAAACAAAAACAAAACAAACAAGAAAACAAAACAAAACACTATAGTAAAAATAAAACATGAAACAAAAAACGAAACACAAAAGACAAACAAAACAAAACAAAACAAGTAAAAAAACAAAACAAGCAAGACAACAAACACAATGAAATATAATCAAAAATCAAACAAAACAAAAACAAAAATGCACACAAGACAACAAAACAAAACACTAGTAAAAATAAAAAGACAAAAAAAAGAAACAAGCAAGACAACAAACACAATTAAATATATATAAAACAAAATCAAACAAACTAAAATAAAACAAAACAAACACACACACACACACACACATATATATATATATATATATATATATATATATATATATATATATATATATTTATATATATATTAGGGCTGTGCAAAAATTAATTGCGATTAATCGCATCCAAAATAAAAGTCTGTGTTTACATAATATATTTGTGTGTGCTGTATATAATTATTTTGTATATATACAGTAAACACACACACATGCATGTATATATTTAAGAAAATGTGTTATTCATCTATAAAATATTTCTATTTATATAATATAGATTATGTATTTATATATATATATATATATATATATATATACAGAATTTAAGCGCAAATAATTCTTATAATACACATGCATGCATAGGTATTTATATATACAAAATAATTATATACAGCACACACAAATATATTATGTAAACACAGACTTTTATTTTGGATGCGATTAATCGCAATTAATTTTTGCACAGCCCTATTTTTATATATATATATATATAAAATAAAAAACCCAAACCAAAGCAAACAGAAATACACACAAAAAGACAAAGCAAAAAAAAGAAAAAGAAAACCAAATGAGATTGAAAAAAATGCAGCACAACAAAAAAACTATTACATTTAAACAACAAAACAAAAAAATGAAACAAAACAAAATAAGCAATACAAAATCAATTAATTGTCATAGGCATTTTGGGATGTTTTTATTTTTTATTTTTATCAAAACCTAATTTCAGATTATGTTAGTGATACTGACATCATTATAGCACCACAACATGCTTGACCAAAAGAAATATTCACTTGTATCTTGCAGTTATTAGCTCTATTATTATTAGCCATCATTTTCCTCTAACAGACAATATCTGATGTTTCAGTCAAACTCACCTGATTTATCTGCTGGACGAGGTCCTCTGCTCCCACCTTCAAACTTCCCGTCCCTGAGGTCGTGAAGCGAATGTCTTTGTTGTAGCCGGCAGAGAACGTGAGGTGACCGTTCTCTGATATCATACGAGGCCTGCAAATCAATTAACAAGTAACTTCACAAGGCACGTCCTCATTTAATTTCTAACGCGCATTTAAATTTTAGGTGGTCTCAAACAAGGAAATGTTTTAGTCCTTCAAGCAAAAAACTTATTAAAAACATTTTTAAAACTTACTGGTCACTGCCGACGTCCCGTTTTTGTCGTTTGTGGGGTTGACCGCCACTGTCACACTGCAGTCCAGAGAGGAAGATGAGAAAGATGAAGGGCCAGGAGAAGCTCAGTGTCCAAGCCATGCTGAGAGAGCTCGTCCCAGGACGCTCATCAGACACTGTAGTGAACCTTCACACCAAGATCTGCCTAAAGCCCAACCAGCCAGAGATGCACTTTGGCCCTGAGAAGTCCTAACAACACTGCATTTCCCAAAATCATTTATAAAAAACATGTAAGTGTCTAGAGGGCATTTAACTCGGCTGCATGCAGGTAATTTGACTTTATTGTGTGAGTGTCAGGGGCTGTCACATGTGTTTTGGAGATCAGTAACCAAAGTTAAAGCTGTGAACCTGCAGCTTAGGGCTAATTTTCCCTCCACAGTAAATGACAAGCAGCATTAAAACTAATATAACCATTAAAATCATAAAGCCTAACTGGTTTGTATTGTGTGATCAAATGAGAGAAGGCAGTAATAACAAAGAATAAAAAATACTTTATTCAACAATATACAACTTTACAGAAAATGTAATGATTATATATATTATATATAATTCCAATGTTTTATTATGAGATCATGAGACGTATAAGATGTGAAAGCACATGGACGTTCAGGCTGTTCCCCAGCACCCGGTACTGCTGCTTAATGGAAATGTACTTTGGAAATGCTGAAACACAATTGTAATTGAACGACAATATTATTACATTTTCACATAACTATTCCTTAACAGTATGAATCAGTGGGTCTGAGTTCTCAGAAAATGTGAGTGAAAGTGTTTTAAAATTGTACAGAAATCTCTCTAATCTTCTTTTTAATCTTGCAAAAAAAAAAAAAAAAAAAAAACGAATTATGAATCCTGAAACAGTTAAAGGAGAACTCCGGTGAACAATGGACCTTTGGTCTAATAAAACATCGGTACCTAGTCAATCGTTCTCTGAGTTTTGTTTTCATGATAATCGAATGTAAAGAGTTTTATCTCTTAAAACTGTTTAGCGTATAATGCTAGAAATGGGGGCATTGACTAAGTAAAAATACCACTAACAAGGCTCAAAATAGCCCCACACTAACGCAGTAACATAATGAGGGTCCATACATGCAAAACGAAGCATTGAGAACTTTGTAAGAGTACAGACCGTTTAATAAGAAGAGACTTTATGAAGACAGTTCACTTCATGTATACAGACAGGAGCCATCTTAAAAAATAGTCTCGATAAGTCAAACCACGAACGTCGTGCTGAGTGATCTGAACTGTATGAAGTTCAGCGGACTTCTGAACTGTATGAACGGCGTTCGGGGATCGACTTATCGAGACTATTTTTTAAGATGGCTCCTGTCTGTATACGCGAAGTGAACTGTCTTCATAAAGTATCTTCTTATTAAACGGTCTGTACTCTTACAAAGTTCTCAATGCTTCGTTTTGCATGTATGGACCCTCATTATGTTACTGCGTTAGTGTGGGGCTATTTTGAACCTTGTTAGTGGTATAAACTAGCGATTTCTTTTTACTTAGTCAATGCTCCCATTACTAGCATTATACAGTTTTTAGAGATAAAACTCTTTACATTCGATTATCATGAAAACAAAACTCAGAGAACGATTGACTATGTACCAATGTTTTATTAGACCAAAGGTTCATTGTTCGCCGGAGTTCTCCTTTAATTATCCAAATAGAAGCCAAAAGTAAATAATGGAAAACTATTCATTAATCTTTTCACACTCCAGTGGAATGACATACTGGACTTTAAAGCTTAGTCTGAAATATAATACCATACAATAATGTCTATGCACATAATGACGATTTCTGTCAATTTATGTGTTTTTCTTCTGTGTTGTGTTGGTGAATGTTGTGTGACGCTGCTGTTGAGTGTCTGATGAACGTCTTACTGAAATCTGCAGGAAAGCCCATGAGGTTGGCGATCTCTCTGGGTGTGAAGTATCTCAGCTTTAACTGGAGAAGCTGCTTCAGTTTGTCCTCTTCAGAAAGCAGCTCCAGGCTCTTAAACACACTCTCTAGCTCTACATCCACACAGCACTGCAGGACGGAGCCCGTGCCCTCCACATAGTGACCATAACTACACAGAAAGAATCAAATGTTATATACACACACACCACACACACACATATATATATATATATATATATATATATATATATAAAATGATACTTTTAATATAAAAAAAAATGCACAAAAAAAATTCTAAATCCAAAAAAAAAAACTTTCACATTTTTTTTAATGACGATTTTTTTTTTACATAATTAAAGGAGGAAGAAAAACGAATAACGGTCATATTTTGGTGTTCACAAAAAAATAAAATAAAATATACAATGATACTTTTATTTAAAAAAGCAATTATACTGATGAAAAATAAATATATATATATACATTTTAGAGTGGCCTTTATTGTGGCCAGCCTAAGGCACACCTGTGTGATAATCATGCTGTCTAATCAGCATCTTGAAATGCCACACCTGTGAGGTGGATGGATTATCTCGGCAAAGGAGAAGTGCTCACTAACAGATTTAGACAGAATTGTGAACAATATTTCAGAGAAATAGACCTTTTGTGTTTATAGAAAAAGTCTTAGATCTTTGAGTTCAGCTCATGAAAAAGCGGTGCGTTAATAATTTTGTTCAGTGTCCTGTATGTATGTATGTGTATATATATATATATATATATATATATATATTAGGGCTGTACAAAAATTAATTGCGATTAATCGCATCCAAAACAAAAGTCTGTGTTTACATAATATATTTGTGTGTGCTGTATATAATTATTTTGTATATATAAATACCTATGCATGCATGTACTGTATATATTTAAGAATTATTTGCGCTTAAATCCTGTATATATATATATATAAATGCATAATCTATAGTATATAAATATTTTATATATGAATAACACATTACATGCATGTGTGTGTATTTATATATACAAAAATAATTATATACAGCACACACACATATATTATGTAAACACAGACTTTTATTTTGGATGCAATTAATCGCAATTAATTTTTGCACAGCCCTAATATATATATATATATATAAACACTTGCACATGTCACAATTTATTATGATAATTTTAATATATAAAATGCAATTATAATGAGGAAAATATATTTATGTGTGTATTTTTTTTCTTAAATAAACATATTTTAATTGGTTTATCATTCATTATCATTTTTAGATTTATATTTATACTAATTATAATTTAATTATAATAATATTAATAATACACACACCCTTTAGTAAAGCAAACTGATCTCCTGCAACTGGGCTGAACTATATCCATCAGTAGAGCGTATCTGAGCAGGGTTTTGGGAGGCAGCAGATACTGGTCCATGTCCTCCTCTCCCTTCTGCAGAAAGTCCTGCAGCCTCTGGACAGTCTCCTGTTGGTCCTGATTCCTCTTCTTTTCTAACTCCTGTTCAGTCTCCAGCTTAAAAATGATCGTCCCAGTCTTTTCTCCCTCAGATTCAGAAGGTGTAGGATGATCATGAGGAACAGTAAGACTGTCTGGGGATTCAGACATGGGGAAACCCTCTATAATCTGCCAGTAGATAGAAAGCTTTAGTAATCAATAGAAACTGTATTGTAGTATGATCAGAAATCAGAAAAATACCTCTGCTGATGTTGGGAATGAGAAGGATCCTGGTAGTCTCTTTGCAATGAGGAAGTATCTGAGCCTAGAGTTTGGTATCCCAAGCTGTGACCATAAAAAACATCACAAAAACAAGACTGGCATATACTTTCTGAGGTTTTTAAGAGACATTAACAGCTCTTTTTCAAGGATGTCAAAGGTTGAGACATACTCACAGATGTTGGTGAGATCAGAAACTCCTGAAAGATGTAGTCACACTCTCTCAGTGTTTTAAGCAAAGCATCCCTGTCGATAAAAAAAACAGAATGACTAATATATATTTAGAGACTTTTAAACATCGATAAGACCAATTTAAGGTAAAGTGCGTACTTTTTCAATATTAAAATACTTGTATGCATCTCAGTTTAATGTGTCGACAACTACTGTATAAGATTCGTATTAACACAATACATGTTGACAGAAACACAGAGGGGAAACCCATGACCTCATTGGCTCATAGCCACATAACCATGGTGATCTCAAAGCCCCTGTGCCGCCCTGGTTACCTTGCAGCAGAAGTCTCAAAGCCCTTCACATTCTCCAGCAGAATGAATCGCGGCCGCTCGCTGAGCCTGCAGGGACAAAGACAGGCACATTCTTTCACAAACACGCTCTGGGAAAAAAAACACCTTGGCTGAGTTCGGGAATAGCACAATAGAATTGAGAAAGGGCAAATGGAGATGAAGAGAGAGGGGAAGCAATTTTTTATTCCTTTATTAGACGTGAATTAATAATGTGAGACTAATAATACTGTAGAATGAACGTTGCCAGGAAACTTGGCTTTGTTCATAGGAAGAAGTATTGAGAGAGAGAGAGAAACCAACTCAAATTTGGAAATCAATATCTGAGAACCGTTTCAGTGTCTTATGTCCAGTACCCATTGTGTGATTTTGGGCTGTCCCATACGAAAGATTTTGCCGATTTCTGCTGCCATTGCGATTAAACGACTAGCCAATGAAAATGCAACATGAAATGGTGCATTGATCAATGCAACATGGCGCTAAAACTTAAACCTACTTACCTCAAATCTCAAATCTTTTTTCGAGTCATTTGGTTCATTCAACGAACGAAATGACTCGGAAAAAGATTCGTTCATTTTGATGAACGAGTTCGAACAGGAGAGTCACAAACGTGCATCACAGAACAGAGCAAGGCGAGTGTTTGTGCTTATAAAACTTAAACTTTTTTATTTATTTTTTAAATGAGCGATCGTTTCACTAGATAAGACCCTTATTCATCGTCTGGAATCATTTAAAGCGCTTTGAAGCTGCACTGAAACTGGCATTTGGACCTTGAAACCGTTTGGTTCCCATTGAAGTCCATTATATGGAGAAATGTTTTCATCAAAAACCTTAATTTCTTTTCAACAAAAGAAAGAATGACATGGACATCTTGGATGTAATTTATCAGCAAAAGTATTTTTTAAAGTAAACTACTCATTTAAAGGATTGCTGAAATGGCACAGTCTGAAGAAGGCGTTCATAAGAGCTCAGATTGATCAGTCTGACCTTGGCAGAAGGTCCAGGATATAAAGGAAGCTCTTTGTTCTGGGGTCAGCAACATCTCCCTGCAAACCAATCCTATTGAGAAACACACGTTAGCTTTAGCAGCCTTTTTCACAATACAGACATACAGCATAGAGCAGTAATTGCAGCAAATGTATACGAGCAAATGATCCAAGGCTGCATTTTTTTTATTAAAAATGCAGTAAATATTGAGAAATATGACTGTAATTTAAAATAACCATTTGTTTTAAAATGTAATTTACTTCTGTGAGGCAAAGCTGAATTTTCAGCATCATTACTCCAGTTTTCGGTGTCACCGAATAAAGTATTAATTCCTTTCTTTCAAAAAAACAAAAACAAGCCTTACTGACATTAAACTTTCAAACAGTATCCACCTTTTTCCTACGCCCCATGACGCTTTGCACAAATCATGAGGGTGACTTCCGTTAAATTCGTCGTCCATTGACCATGTGATCAAATTTTGAGCAAATTATTTCTTCAATAAACAAGAGAAAATAGCAGATCACCTGGTGAATGGTTGACACGGTGGACTCATCAAAATCATGTCAAAGTTCAGCTTGTCAAAATCCTGTAACGTCATTCCCTTATACACAAAACCAAAAGAGATAGCATTAAACAAACTATTTAGAAAAAACAAATAAAATGACAAAAAAACTGCTCTCCCTTGTTTATTAAAAAACATTAGCGTATCATATAACCCACATATAGAAATATACATGATGATATAAAGGAAAAAGTATTTATGATTATTAAGTTATTTATTCTTTAAGTTTTGAACTTAAACCATTCTTAGTGCATCCAGTTTAAAAAAACAAAAAACAATTTACTCCACAGTCCACAATAATACCATTTAAATAGCTAATCCAGAATCATTATCAATTTTTACAAATCTCCATCCATTGTTGTATATACTTCTGAATTGAGGCCAGTGGCAGGTACATTATTACCATGCTGACAAAGCACAGAACCTTTAACCACCACAAAAACCACTTAGTTACACTTTACCTCCTATTGCTTTTAAAAGCCCAGTCACGGGACTATGTGCTGGTAGGACTTACAAAAAACGTCATTTTAAGGATGTTACAAAAGAGATGTGTAGTTATGAGTGCAATAAATCAGTTAAATAAGATTTTAAATGCACAAGCTTATATAATACAGTGATTACAGAGACATAAATCTCTGCAAGAAATGCAAGTCAGTGGTAATAATCTTACTTGTAATCGAGTACTAATTATGCATATCGTTTGCCTGTATTCATTGGCATAAAGAAGGGACTGATTCTTTCATACAAACAAAATGTGTCTAATCATTTACATAATCAAATAAGATTGAAGTGGGCAAGGACTGACCTCGATAGTTTTGGGCAAGAGTGGGGTACTGGGGAAGTTGTGTTTGTAGATTTCATTGGCTGTTGTATTGACATCCACAGCAGCCACAACTTCAGATGGAACTGAGCTCTCTGAAAGAAACGCAAATTAATTCAACTAAATTTACTGTGAGTTTTAGCTAGTCTACACAACTCCAGTGAATCTGTTTATTTGTTTTGTTTATAAAGAACAGTGTACAGTACAGTATGGGAACAGTGACACCTGTGGGAATCATAAAACAGAGACTCAAACCTTTACCAGCGTGTCAATAACTTGACAGAGAGAGCCTTTGCCACTGATCCTGTGTCAGTCATGTGTTTCAATAATAGCTCCGGTTTTAAACAAAATGATGTACCTTTTAAAGCATAATGCATCCCGCCTATTCCGCTGTATAATTCCAAAACACGGAGTCGGTCCATGTTGTCCATTCTTCACTGTTGAATGATGTTTATAATAATTTGACAGCGCCTCAGACATGCCACTTGTGCAATCCCGAATACATGACCGACTAGAAACAAATCCATACGCGAATCGTTCCGCTTTTTTAAATTGATTTCTTCCTATTCTATTTTTCTTCTTCTTCTTAATAATAATGCAAATTTACATTGAAATATCATTTGCGTTTTATATAATTCGAATATATTATTGGTGTTATTTATATAATATACTTATTATATAATATAATATATAATATTGCATATAATATATATATATATATATATATACATGCAAATTATATAGGCCTACTTAATATATACATAATAAACATATAGGCAAATTATATAGGCCTATATATATATATAATCATGTTGTAATAATAATATATTATATTACATATATTTTTTTAATAATAAGTACGTCTATATAATTTGAATAGCCTACATAAATATGTTGTATTTGTGTAGACTATATATATATATAGATATATAGATATATAGATATATATATAGATATATATTTTGAATATATAAATATTTTGTATTTATCTAGTTATTTTCATAGTAATTATTTAAAATGACATTATATTTATTTAGGCTATATTTACATTCTTTTTACCTATTAATATAGCTATGAATTATAAAACGTGGTAACCTGTATTTGTTATATTGGCAAATATGGACAAGCTCAAACATTGGGTTAAAAATGTAATTTACCCAATGGCTGGGTTTGTCCATATTTGACCCAAAATTGGGTTAAAACAACCCATGATTTTTTAGAGTGTACACACATAAATTGCATTATACAGTAAACAAGCTATATCTTAGGCCTTTATCTCTTTTTTAGTATCTTTTTAGTTTTACAGCTATATCATTTGCCTGTAATATTTGCCATGTTCAAGCTCTTTTATTAATAGAGGGGCACAAGCTGCTCCTCCGCCCCGACACTTCTACGTCACTAAAGCTCCCTGCACCGTTATGTCATTAGCATAGGGAGTGGACTATAAATGCAAGCAGAACCTCTGCAGTGGTCTCGGTTGGTCTGGACAGGGTGCGGTAGCCTACAGGTTAGTGAACGTAGACGCTGACTTCAACAACAACCCAAGAACTAAAGGATTACAATGGCCAACCGAACAAGCACCTCTTCTTATAAAAGGATGTTCGGTGGGGAGCGACCTGCGATGTCCCGGTCCACTAACTCGAGTCGGCAGTACAGCAGCCCGGTGCGCACAACCTCACGCGTGTCCTACAGCAGCGCGTCCTCCGCGTCTCCATCCATCTACATGAGCAGGGGCGCGAGGGTGCGCACCAACGCGCCCCTGCCCAGGCTCGCCACCGATACACTGGATTTCGGGCTCGCCGACGCCATCAACATCGAGTTTAAAGCTAACCGAACCAACGAGAAAGCGCAGATGCAGCATCTCAACGACAGGTTTGTCAGTTACATTGAGAAAGTGAGGTTTCTGGAGCAGCAGAATAAGATCTTGACGGCGGAGCTGGAGCAGATGAGGGGCAAAGGCGCCTCCCGGGTCGGGGATCTGTACGAGGATGAGATGAGGGAACTGCGGAGACAAGTGGACCAGCTCACCAACGACAAGGCCAGAGTGGAGGTGGACCGGGACAATCTGGGAGAGGACATCGAGCGCCTCAAAGAGAAGTATGTCTGTCCAACTGACAAAAACTGATCAAAGTTTCAAACACATCTGGCCGTTTTTGCAAACTAGATTTGGGGTTTAGTCTAAATCAGACTACTGTCAGTTCGCATTTAACATAAATGAAGAAATGTATAAGCAAAATTTTTTATTTATTTATTTCAAGCAATGAGTGTAACAACAGAAAGATAGGCTACAGTAATAATAATAATAATAATAATAATAATAACTATACTTATGCTTGAAATGGAGTGGGGAGAAGTAAAACTTACTGTCAAAGCATTTTACAAACAAAATAGGTGCTTCCTTCAATAATCTCAAAGAGAGAGAGAGAAAAAATAAATATATGTATATATGGATAAAATAAAAAAATAGTAATAATAGCTCATTGAGAAACAGTATTATAGTTGCACATGTGCAAAACCACACAAGGCATAAAATGTATAGCCTAGGCTATAAGCTATATCATTTTTTTAAATGTTGCATTTATACAACAAGAAAACAAGGCAATGCATTTTGGAGCAAATCGTAAAAGAATATATAATTTAAAACATTATTTAGCGTCTCTTTAAATTTTCTTTCACTGTCACTGTAAAAAGTGAAATATCTGTGCATTTCTACCTGGTGATCCTTAAAATAGTTTTTTTAGATAGTCAGATTGATTCAGTCATGTTTAATAACATATTTTCAACAACATAATTATATGTTACCCCTTTTTTTCAAAGTGTAATATGATGTTTAATTCACTCAGGGTGAAGCTCTTGTAGAGTTTTTTTTTTTTTCATTACCAGGTCAAATAAAACCAAAATGTTGTGTAAAGTTTCATATTTCGGAAAATAAACAAAGATTTTAGAAATATTTATTTTAAGATATGATTTACTGAGGATCTATTTCTCCCTCACCTGACTTTTAAATGACTAAAAGTAAATTCAGCCATGTTAAATCATATTTATGACCTCAATAAAAACATGATAAGACTTTTCTTTCAGAACAAAGCTCTTCGAAACATTTTTTTCCCTTAAGATCTACCCATCATTGTTTTAATTGTTTGATATGGCAAATGAGAATACATGGGTTTATGTTAGTTAGATATCAAAGGCTTTATCTGGGGAACATATTTCCCTTGTGAGATCTCCAGTGCATGAGCTGCTTTGGTTGTGTTATGAGGGTGTGGCTCGGCTCAAATATTCATGTCATTTTCAGACTTCAAGAAGAGATGCTCCAGAAAGAAGATGCTGAGAACAGCCTTCGGAGCTTCAGACAGGTATGCATCTGCAAAGTATAGCCTACACTAACAAACGTTTTTTAGACATATCATTGGGCCTGGTGTTTAACTGAGCACTAGGACCAGTTGCATGTGATCAGTTAGCGTTCCAGTCAGTGTGTTTGCAAGACACTACTTATTGTGATCAGCCTCCTCACAATAAACGGGTCAGTGCAGGGCTGGTCAAGCTGCCCTCTTGTCCGGCAGCAGATTTAGACACACCACTGAAAAGAGAGCTTTGTCTGAGAGCAGGCTGGGCGTTCAGGACAATGTAAACTGTTGTACGAGTGGGAGGAGCCAGTATTTACCAGGGGACATGGTGACTTATAGTCGCAGAGAAGAGGGTGTGTGTGTGTGTGTGTGTGTGTGTCTGCCACCACCAGCTGCAGCTCAACAAACAATTAGCAGCAGGCGAGCTATTGTTATTTAATTCATTCAGGAATGGTTTAGAAGATTGGGGTCAGTAAGATTTTTCTTTTTGAAATAAATTCTTTTATTCTGAAAGGATGCATTATATTGATCAAAAGTGACAGATTTTTTTATAGTATTACAAATTGTTTCTATTTCAAATAAACATTTTTCTATTGAACTTTCTATCCATCAAAGAATCCTGAAAAACAAAATTGTATCCTTGAAAATATTAAGCAGCACTACTGTTTTCAGTATTGATAATAATAAAAAATGTTACTGAGCAGCAAATCAGCAATTTAGAATGATTTCTGAATGATCATGTGACATTTAACAACATTAAATGTAACATAAAACCCTAAAAAAAATAAGGAAACATAGTCATTTCAACAAAAATACATCAAATGTGAAGTGTCACACAGAGAATTATGGGAATGTCACTTTACGTTTTTTCACTGTAAATTATACAATGAGTTGTTCTTTTTTACTTTCAAAAACTGTAAATTGAACTGTATTTTACAGTAAAATTACATTAAATGTACCATGAGATCTATCACAGTTATTTACCGTATATATTACGGAAACTTTCTGTTAACCAATTAACAGTTTTGCACTGTAGCATCCATTTTTACAATTTTTTTACCGTTAAAATCACGGTTATTTTTTACAGTGGTACTGTAAATGTATAATTAAACTGTAGCAAGGAAATTTAGTAGAGATGTCTCCTAGGTTGGCACATAACTGATATATTTGACGTGTTTTACGCTCACAGGATGTTGATAATGCCTCGCTGGCCCGACTGGACCTGGAGAGAAAGGTGGAGTCCTTGCAAGAAGAGATCGCTTTCTTGAAGAAGCTTCACGATGAGGTACTGTACCACCTGGAGACAGAAACATCAAAAATTAGATGTCCTTAATATCTCACTGATGACAATAACCTTTAAGGGGTAGTTCAGTTGATGAACGAATCTTTTTTTGTGTCATTTGGTTCATTCAACAAACGAAATGAATGAGTTGACTCTGGAAAAGATTTGTTCATTCTGATGAACGAGTTCGAACAGGAGAGTCACGAACGCTCATCACAGAACAGAGCAAGGCGAGCATTTGAGCTTATAAAACTTAAACTTTGTTATTTATTTTTTAAATGAGCGATCGTTTCGCTTGATAAGACCCTTATTCATCGTCTGAAATCGTTTAAAGCCCTATGAACAGTTGTTTGCACTAAAACTGTCTTTTGGACCTTGAACCGTTTGGTTCCCATTGAACTCCATTATGGAGAAAAATCCTGGAATGTTTTCATCAAAAACCTTAAAGGGATAGTTCACTTTGTGAGAAAAAGACCCCAATAATCTCTCAGAATAGATATCAGTCATGTCTCGGATTTGCAATCAAAAATGAGAGATGAATTCAAACATTTATCTTCCGATTCCTCCGGGGACCGAGCGAAGTTCTCCACATTATGTTTATAGATCTATAAGGAGAAGCATCTGAGACAAAGCTGACACTTAAAAGAAACAACTCAGATTCTCCTGAGCTATAAAAAGTAACATCTGAACCATAAAGTGAATTGATTTCCTCTGGGAATTCAACTCTTCCGCTCACAGTCCTGGTTTTCTGGCCGACTGACTCTTTTGTTGGGCTTGTTAACATCAGTGGATTGTCAGGTATGTTTGACCTGCTGCCATGGCGATTGAATGGGTTGTGGAAACGGGAGTAATTCCAAGAGTTCAGGACATTACAGTTCAGGGCTAATAAACCATCGCTACTTTATTTCAGTCATTTCTGTTCTGTTTACAGTATATTCGAATCAAAAACTAAAATGACATCTACACTAAAGTTAGGGGTCAGTAACATATATATATATATATATATATATATATATATTTTCGAATACTTTATTCTGCAATTACGCATTAAATTGATTAAAATTGACAGTAAAGACATTTTTAATGTTATCTACAGTTTGTTTCCACAAAAATATTAAGTAGCACAAGTGTCTTGAATATTTATAATATTAAGAAATAATTCTCGAGCATCAAATCAGCGTATCAGAATGATTTCTGAAGGATCACGACGTGACACTGTACATTTGGATTGTTCAAGTGATTTTGTCCAACATCTCCTCAGGAAATTGCCGAACTCCAGGTCCAGATCCAGGAGCAGCATTTGCAGATTGATATGGAAGTGTCCAAACCCGACCTCACCGCTGCCCTGAAAGACGTCCGGCAGCAGTACGAGACTCTGGCTTCCAGGAACATCCAGGAATCTGAGGAATGGTACAAATCCAAGGTCAGTATCTCAAAAAAAAATTCCCATATTCCATATCTTTCTTTATATGTAAGTTGTGCAACTAATTCAAATCTGATCTAATATGGATTTGCCTGCAGTGAGAATAAACAAGGTTTGTGCCAACCACATGTTAGGCCTAAAGGGATAGTTCACCCAAAAATGAAAATTCTGTCAGTATTTACTCACCCTCATGTTGTTCCAACACCATAAGATCTTCGTTCATCTTCAGAACACAAATTAAGATATTTTTGATGAAATCTGAGAGCTGGATCATGTCTTTAATAACTTTTCGAGGCCGGCAAGTTTCAATCCCTCAAGAAGCCTATGGACTAGTATGGAGGAGTGATCCAGCTCTCAGATTTCATCAAAAATATATAATAATTATATACTTAATTCATAATCTGAAGATGAACGAAGGTCTTACGGGTTTGGAACAACATGAGGGAGAGTAAATACTGACAGAATTTTCATTTTGGGGTGAACTATCCCTTCAAAGGAGAGCTCTGGCGCAAAACAAACCTTCGGTCTAATAAAACATCGGTACCATGTTTTATTATAATAATAATGTTTAATAATGTTTTATTACTATGCACATTTTATAGATTTTTTTTTACCTATTACTGTACAATCTTAGAAGAAAAGGTTCTATATAGAACCTTAAAAGGTTCTATCAGCGCTACGTATTTGGAACCCCTAAAAGGTTCTATACACTCTTAAAAAAAGGGTTCCTCTGGGTTCTATATAGAACCCTGGGGTTCCACACTTGGCCAATAGAACCTTTTACCCAAAAAAATGGTTCTATATAGAACCATTTTGGAGTTTCATATATAAAGCGGGGGATGGAACCATTTCTGGTTCTAAATAGAACCATTTCTTCTAAAAGTGTATGTGCATTTATGTCTCCATTTAAAAAGTTGAGGGACATTTATTAAATCTCCTGAGACTAAAGAACAACAAATAACACAAAGGATCATTTAGCATTATTGTGAGTGGAAGTGCTGCTGGTCTTGTAAGACCATGTGAGATGTTTAAAGAATGAGTAAGGATCATCTCAGACATGGCAGATGGTCGACGCAGAGGCTTGTGTGGATTTCGAGACCATCTGCTCTTGTGTCACAGTATTGATCTTCTTAATGGACGTATTGATCTATTAGCCTAGATCTTCCAACTTGAAACTGGCACAATCAGTGTCGGTCCGTGGTAAACCGAAAACAAAAGAGAGAGGCAGATGGAGCTTTATCTTTCTCCTAATCTTGGACTTTCTCTTTCTTTGTAGTTTGCTGACCTGTCAGAAGCTGCTGCCCGCAACAACGACGCGATCCGTCTGGCCAAGCAGGAGGCCAATGACTACCGTCGCCAGCTTCAGTCTCTCACATGTGACTTAGAAGCTCTTAGGGGAACTGTGAGTACTAGAGAAGATTATTTTAACATCAGAGTTATTTTAGGATTGAGACAGGGAACGTTTTCAGCGTTACAGTAACACTAGTAGAATGTTAGTCAAAATTGATCTGGTCTTTAATAATGTTCTCAGAACGTCACAAAAACATTATGCATAAATAGTTCATGTTGCATTTTGTACTGAAATGTTTTCGTTTTTTAAATGTTGTTTCGGAATGTTCAGAACATTCAAATGTAACACTTCCAAAATGTTTGAAGAGAGATCAAACGGAATGTTTCTTTAACGTTGGCATAACCAAGATTTTTTTTTTTTACATATTTGACAATTCATAACTTTATGAGAATATTAGCAGATTAAATTATCTTAGAACATATCTTTGTTTGCTGGGATTATAGTTTTTAATTAATATTTTAAATTCGATTTTACATTTTCTGTTTTCATTTTAATTTTAGTTAAAGTTTTAATTTTGTGTATAGTTTTTATTTATTTTATTTCAGTTTTTGTGTTTAAAAAAATACATCAAGTTAAACTAAATGAAAATGAGAAATGCTGCAATGGCGACTAGTTGAAATAAAATTAATTTGCTGTCCAATTGATTAATTGCATCTTACATGAAAGTTTGTGTATATATAATATACACAATAATATAATAATATATATATATAATATAATATTTGTGTATATATAATATAGTTAGATGCGATTAATCGTGATTAATCGATTTGACATGCAGCACTATTTTATTTATTATTAAATGAAACATTTTTATTGTATGGTTTTAGTTAACTACAGGGGCGATTCTAGGGTCAGAGCTTTAGGGGTGCTGAGCACCCAGTGACCCCACTGCCACCACCCACATTTTACACCTATATACGCTCCCTCTCTCTCTTCATTTTATTTATTTGCTTATTTGTAAAGGGGACAGTGTACACATTAATAAATATTAGAACAATGAAAATGTACCCGAGTTAGCTAAAAGAGCTAATTTTCATTGGTAGTTTATTAAAGATATTAACAAATTTGTAAAACTATGTTGGGTGCACTCTGTTCCTCTAGGGGGGTTCGGGGGCATGCTCCCCCGCTAGAAAATTTTGTAAATTTTAAGGTTAAATGCATCAATCTCGTGCTCTTTGAGAGATCAAAATTAAGAGCTTCAACCCATGAACTGCTCATTGAACAAAGAAAAAGCATTGATTTGTACCAGGACAATAAACAGGGCTCAAGCATCTTTTTAATTATGAGTCTCAGTCTGCATTACATTATCAATGTTTTTTTAGGATGCCAAACAATTATTATAATAATTATTATAATAATGTAAAAATGATTTATATAATTATTCCTATGATGTAAAATCCATATAGCCTATAAATGTACTATATGTGAAAATGAACATTTCAAAAGTATATTTTAGTCAACATTATACTATAGGAAAATTAAAATACTTTTGTCATATTTCTAAACTTTCAAGAAATAATATATATAGGAGAAAATACCAGATATAACCATGCTTATCGCGTGAGCAAAGTGCACACTTTTCTTTAAATCACCCAGCAAAATTGGATGCCTATTCTTAAAGTCTTGTGCTGTTTTATATAGGCACAAAGCCATATCATGGATTCGATTTTAGTTTGTTGGCAAAATATAACACTAGAGCCCTTTATGTTAGGTTATACATTTTACATCTATATGTGTTGGGAAAAGGGAGAAGAGAGAGTTCTGCAAAAGGCGGAATCGAACTCAGGTCGAGTGCTTTCAAGCACATCACTCACGCACTACGACCTACGCCACTGTACTTACTCTGTTACGTGCATCTATTTACTAGAAAGACAGGCACTTACTGCAAATATACGCTCCGTTATCGAAAATGCAAAAAACAAAAACAAAACAAAAAACATTTTTTTCTTCCCCCTCGCTTGGGCGCATGGCGAACTTGCAATGTATATATTTTTTCCGACCGGCCCGCTAGACTAAAACAGTCCGAAAATAAACACTTATAGTTGTACCATGGTGATTCAGGATGCTGACTCCAGTACTCACCGACATGGTTTCGGAATCGGAACAACTGAAAGGAAAAAAAGTGTGAGACACAGCTCTGGAGCGTCTCAGTTGATTCACAAAACTACCTAACGGCCCGGATTCTCATAACTCTGCGTGTGTTTCGCGCTGGATGACGGCCGTGCTGAGCGGTGCAGGTACAAATAAGTAATATAGAAGAAGAGAAATATTTTCATTTTCATTTCATTTTAAACCACAAACTACTGAGTATGTTTTGGACATTATTTAACCGTGTCAAAGACGAACAAAATTTTTAGAATAACAACATTTCTTGCTCCAAGTTTTAGGGGTGCTGAGCTCCTTTTTAGGAGTGCTGAAGCACCCCTAAAAAGGGGCTAGCCTCGCCCATGGTTAACTATAATAACCCTGATTTGCATTTATTAAAGTGCTTTATATTATGGCTGCTTAAAAGTCAAATTATCGGATCCATAATTTCAGAATGAGTCCATGGAGCGTCAGATGAGAGAGATGGAGGATAACTTTGCTATTGAGGCATCCGGTTACCAGGACACCATCAGCCATCTAGAGGAGGATATCCGCAACATGAAGGATGAGATGGCGCGTCATTTACGTGAATACCAGGATTTGCTGAACGTTAAAATGGCCCTGGATATTGAGATCGCCACCTACAGGAAGCTGCTGGAAGGGGAAGAAAGCAGGTGAATTCTTGCTTTTGCAGGTTTTCTTTAAAGGTGAACTCAACATGGACTTACTGTATGACACTTAGTGGAATAAATAGCGGATTCAAAAACGCTGATTCATCTAGTAATGAACAAAGTGAAGTCTTTATGAGTGAGTCATTGAATCATTCATTCAAACCATTGTTTTTTTTAATTATTCATTCAAATTAATTAAAAAAAAATGTAATAGACTGCCGCAATTAACATTTACGTTGTATATATGTATTATTGATATTGTGAATGAGCTTTTTATTTTTATATTTTCAGTTTTCTTTTTAATTTTACATTTTGGAAAAAAAAGTTATCATCAGTTTTAGCTAATGTTGACATTTCATTAAATAAAAATAGATCTAATAAAAGCATTTTTAACCCTGTTAATGAGACCATTTTATTATAATTTTTTTTTAATTATTATTCTGTGAGCAAAAGATAAAGTGAATAGTATTCAACTGTTAAAAGTGTACCCCTTAAAGTGACCTATAATGTAAATAAATATATAAATATCTTTCAAAAGTACTATTTAGTTCTTTATAGGGCTAAAACTTTGTAATGGGGAAAAAATACTGAGTGGAAATTTAAGACTTGGCTATCAGAATATGTTTTTACACATCATTTCTCTCTTTATTTCTCTCAAGGATCACCACACCATTTCCCAACCTCACATCATTAACCCTTCGAGGTACAGTATGCTTCAGATCATCCTTATGAATTTTGTGGACGTTAGGGAAAACAATCCTGAATGCAAATAATGTATGAAAACGAACTAAAAAAACATGCATAGTAAAATAAATAAGCTTATCAACTTTTAAAACAGGCAAGAAGAGGCTTCACATGTCCCATATCTTGTGTTAAACTTGCATCCAATCATATCAAATCAAATACATGTTTACATTCAGTGGCAATAAACATGGTTTGAGTATAAAACCACTGAAATTCAACATTCATTTAGAAATCAAAATGGTCAATTTTCCTATTCAGCCCAAGTGAAGCACAATCACACTTTTATGATGAAATGACCACGTTTGGATTGATATTCTGCAGAGTCCATGAGAGAAACCAGACCTATGATGGACAACCAGTCAAAGAAATTGGTGATAAAGACCATCGAGACAAGAGACGGACATGTGAGTGGCATGAAGAGTTTTTAAATAAGATATTAAGTTTTTATATGAACATTGTAACCTTTTGACCTTCCGATCATAACAGATAATTAACGAGTCCTCCCAAAACGAGGATGATGAATGAACCGCATGTGTACCTGTGACCAGTAGGGGCACTAGAGAGCTGAAGATCCACGCTGGAGTAGAAGAGGAAGAGAATGAAGTTTCTTTTGTTGTTTCTGTTAAGAGTAAAAGAGAAAAACAGCTTTAAAGTGCCTATTTTTGCATTGCCACATTAGAGCGGTCTGTTATTAGAGCTGAAAAGACAATGTAGGCCACTGAGTAAACCAGCTTTAACCAGGTTTATGTTTACCACAAAGTCTGTAGTTTACACTGTTGAAGACCACAGCAATACACTGCTTCAACTTTTTCTGTTGTGTATAATTATTGCAAATGACCAAAAACTTATGTCTCTTTCACAATAAGACCAAACTGTCAACAAATTTACACAAATTCAATAAACCTTTTAAAGTACGATCAGATTCCTTTTTTATGAACAGTTTTTGTCTTCCATTTCCAATGTGCAAAATGAACTGAACTTTGAGGGGATTTTTCAAATGCTTCTCTGTTGCACAGTAAAAACTTTCTCCGTCATAAAAATGCTGTCAATGAGCAACACAACATTTCTATGATTGAATTAAAGTTTGTTGGACACAATCATTAGTCCTAAAGAGACCATCATGTTTAGTGATTAGTTCTCTACATGCTTAACTAGCTGAATACACAGTTGCAAGATCCACATTCTTTTTTTAGCGTGGATTTTTATGTTATATGAATTTCACTAAGTGATTTACCCTCATAACTAAGACCTGATCCCAAATCCATTTCTTCTCGAGGGCGAAAGGAAAGGACAAAGACCAGGCAAATGGTGCCAGTCAGAAGAAGGATTTTGCATTGATTCTGATTAAGATATTAAAACAACTCTGTTGAAATTAAACTAATATATATATATTTTTTTCTGTTGCCTTCACCTAAATAAAATTTAATTTGAATAATTATTTTAGACTGAGGGAATCCAGACATTCTGTCAGGTGGACATCCTGCATGGAATTATCGAATTAAAATTGGGATAGGCCTACTTCATGTTTTAATTCGATTATGCTATTCCTATATAAGCTTTCCAGGGTTACGGTAATTAAAATATGCTGTTTACTACACCTAATAAAGTCATTGGTGGACCGTTCCACATCCTGTTCCATTTCTACAGTACAAGTCTTTTACTCGTCTGTCCTCTAGTGGACATTGGTTTCCATTGCCGTCATCTTTTTTTTTTTTTTTTTACTTTTTCTTATTACAATAAACAATAAAGAAATCTAACAAAGAAAGAACATATGACATTCTCAAAATGTACAATATAAATCTTAGAATATTGTCTTTGAACTTCCGTCGCTGTCGAGGAGTATTTAGCTGGTGAAGTGGATTTACTTATTGTAGAGTTAACTAAAGTTATCATGAGCATTGTAAAGCAGATGTCTTAACAAATGTCGACCGTGAATTTTTTTTTTACGAGCAGTTTATTGTTTATTCATATGTAAGATCGCTGTGAAAATACAAACCGGAAGTCAAAAGACAACGAGTTCAGCGCTGAAAAGGGGCGCTGACAGCTGCGTTCATGAAATTACAACTTGCAGTAGTAAAAAAAACAAACATTTTTAAGGTTATTATTTATTTATATATTTTTAAAATAGTTTTTAATATTTATTTATATTTATTTCAAATTTATTTATTTTAGCAATTTTTTACTAAAATCTCTCTATTTTATAATAATCTATATTTATAATATTTATAATAAATCTCTATTTTAGTAATGTCTCAATCCCAGAGCACCATACTTTCATAATGGGCTCAGAATTCAGAGGAAAATATTTTTGAGATATTGTATAAACTCACAATTTCAATAAATCATAATTGTGATATGTAATCTCAATGAGGGAAAAAAAGTCTAAATTGTGAGATGTAAACTTACAATTTCAAAATTGCAAGAAAAAAAGTCAAAATTGCGAGAAATAAAGTCAGAAGATAATTTTAATCACACAATTTCAATATTTATATCTCGCAATTTTGAGTTTTTGATCATTTTGAGAAATATACTTGAAATTGTGAGAAATAAAGTCAGAACTGTGTGATAAATGACACAAATACATTTGTTATAATTTTTTTGTTTGTTTGTTTTTGTTTTGTTTGTTTTTTTTCAGAAAAATGACAGAAACTCACTTCCCATTGTGCACCTCTTGGAATAAAAACTGATTGAGAACAACCACATTATTGAAAACATGAAAACGTTGTTTCCAATGCAATGATATTCATATTTGAGTGGTCTAAGCATCAGAATACTTTTAGGATCTACTGTATATACATTTTTAGTTCTTTTTAGCTCTTCTATCTCAAATGTTATCTTCTATCTCTTGATTAATGAAACTGCACTGTTTCTCCCTTTTTGCACTGTTTTATTAAGTGGAAGACAGGAAGGAATAATCTGGGCTTGATTACAATCATGAAGACACTGGGTCTGATGAGAAAAAATTGCTGTGTTTTTAATCACTAATAGTATAATTGAAAAAGTGATGATTGACAGAGACAGAAAGGCCACAAGAGCAGCAAAAGAAGAAAGATTTTTCCTTAAATTGAAAATTGATCCATGTCTCTTAATGTAAAACTGGAACATGGACAATTCAGCCCTTTAAACTGTGTTTAACAAACTCCATATGGTAGTGTCTGACTGGTGTTGTTCTGATTCAGTAATTCCAGGTCTATAGCAGCTGCAGGGACACACACTTCAGACGGACCCGCTGTTCCATTACAGATTTCATTACCTCCTCCAGAAACACTGTGAAGGGCAATCTGTGTCATCAGCAGGGATTTAGGGGAATCGAGAGAGATACACGAAGGGGATGGTCTCTGGAGACGTCTGTCAAAACAGAGAATATTCCTTTTTACAAACCAACTGTAACTAATGTGACAAAACAAGCTCATGAACATTTAGGTTCTCATAATTCTGAATTATACGGATACAGTAGAGGCCAAAAATGATGTCCAATCTGTTGCCCTCTATAGAGCTAGTTTCATGTATTTTGTAACAATATAACATAGGCTAATATGAATAATAGGTCCATTTTTTATAATTATTTGGTAACCACATAAGAAGCATTATAATGAACTGAATGGATGAGCTGGCCTGAATGGATTATTTCTTAATTGCATGTATTTTGTGTACAAAAAAAATTTTTTTTTGGGGGGGGGGGGGGGGGGGGTTGGGGAGTCAGGGTTTATTTCGCGACAATAACATGCCTTACAAATAAATGTATATATTTTTTGTGGGGCTGAAAGCACGATAATTACATTCATATCTTATAAAACATCTAGTTTTTAATGTTAAACACTGTAAAGAGTGTTTATGATTCTGGTCACCAAGGGACAGATAAATTCATCTGTCTTTTTTACTTTATTCTACGTTATACTCATTGCAGATATATTGTGATTATAACTGGCTCAGACTGAACTTCGAGAGAGTTAGATGGGTTTAAAACCTCAGGCACCATATGTACATGTGTTCTGTGCCTTTTGTGGCTAATTCATGCACTCACTGTATGCATGAATAAGTCAAGTCTGCATGAATCTGTAATGTGACATTACAGTTAAGAGGTCAAGGTTTTTGGGCATAGAAAAGAGACTCCCCTGCTAGCCTGTGGGCAGTGGCACATATGAATGCTGAAAACCAGCTGAACTGCAGCTAGCCACCAACCAAAAGAAAAGGCCATCAAGGTCAACTGCTTCTAGCCAAAGTCAGATGTCAAATTAGTGGGAAGGAAGGAAGGTCAAAGGTTAAAGGAGCCGGGAGTAGACATTGTCTGAATTTGGAAAGGCATATTTCATTAGATATTATAGAACATTGCTTATCCTCAAAGGGATAGTTCACTTTGAAAATGATTTTTGGTATGTTTTAGCTTACCTCAAGGGCATCCAAGATGTAGGTGTCTTTGTTTCCGCAGTAGTTTCAATTTTGATATTTTTAGGTCAAACCGTTGTTGTCTATTAGTCATATAATGGAGGTCTATGGTCACCACCTCAAAGAGCATGCACAGAGAAGTCCAAATTAAACATGGTTTAATGACTCGTAAATGTAAGTACACGTTGATGGCCTAAGACACGAAACGAGCGGTTTGTGTGAGAAAACGAACAGTATTCATATCGTTTTTACCTCGTTACCACTTTAGATCACATGGACGTGGCTGTTGTTACAAGAGGTAGAAACGATATAAATACTGTTCGTTTTCTCACACAAACCGCTTGTTTTGTGTCTTAGGCCATCAGTGTGTACTTACATTTACGAATCATTAAATCATGTTTAATTTTGACTTCTCTGTGCATGCTCTTTGAGGTGGTGACCATAGACTTCCATTATATGACTGATAGACACAAACGGTTTGACCTAAAAAAGAAAGAGCACAGTTGTGTTCCAAAAGTTAAAAAAAAGTTCTCCATAGGGAAACTGATTTAGTTTAACCAGATATGCTATTATGAACATGTACAGTAGAAAATACTGCACAAATGTAGAGTTTGAACAGATAGCCTACATTAGAAACCCCTCTTGGGGTTTACCATTTTGTGAGCAAAAGTTTGTACATCGACAGCCATTTAAAAGAATCAGTGTATTCTGACAAAATTCAAACTGTCTGCAAGCTACGTATAGCAAATATAACATTATATTAATAAAGTAGGCCTACAAATACACATTGTAGACATTTCAGCATTGGCTGACAAGGAACAGAAGAGCTCAATGAAGCTTTATTCGTGTTTGACATGCAGTGGCCTTAATAATGATGAGCAACTTCTTCCTCTGCGTGATGCAAGGGCTAATTGCTAGGGATGAGGCTTTAATTACCATAGTCCTTGATGAAACACTCGTTTTCTTGTTTAACTCTCAGCTATGAGACCAGAATTAATTGCAGTGTTCAAGAGGGGCAAAGTAATCAGAGAAGCATTATAACTACTGTAAGTTCTGGTGTCAGATATAATAACACAAAAGAAAGCTATCTGCTTCAGAACACACTTTGCTTAGAAAAGAAGTTTGCTTTGAGTTTCTAAATTAGAGGTTTGCATCATATCGAATCACATCTGTTTTCTGTGCTGTCTAATGGATTCCAGAAACTGAAAATGTTTTTTTTTTATTGCTTGGCAAATGAAATATTACCCATTAATAGCTTGCTTTAAGATTAGTTGAAAACAACATGCATTCAAGGTATTTACCATTCGATGAGTTAAAAAAATTAAAAAAAAAAACTTTTGCTGATAATTTACTCACCCCCATGTCATCCAAGATGTCCATGTCTTTCTTTCTTCAGTCGAAAAGAAATTAAGCTTTTTGATGAAAACATTTCAGGATTTTCTCCATATGGACTCGAGGTCCAAACGGTTCGTGACTCTCCAGTTCGAACTCGTTCATCAAAATGAGCGAATCTTTTCCAGAGTCAACTCGTTCATTTCATTCACTGAATGAACCAAATGACACGAAAAAAGATTTGTTCATTTTGATGAACGAGTTCGAACAGGAGAGTCACGAACGCGCAGAGCAAGGCGACCATTTGAGCTTATAAAAATTAAACTTGTTTTTATTTTTTCTTAAATGAGTGATCGTTTCGCTTGATAGAACCCTTATATTCATCGTGTGGAATCGTTTAAAGCCCTTTGAACAGTTTGCAGTTTGCACTGAATCTGTCTTTTGGACCTTCCCATTAAATTCCATTATATGGAGAAAAATGCTGGAATGTTTTCATCAAAAACCTTAATTTCTTTTCAAGAACTCTTATACAATGAGTTACACAAACTTAATTCGATACTGAGTTGTCATAGAGATTGCCTGAGACGTCATGACACTGCAATGAATTTAAATACAAACATTGTACAAAAGTAAACAAAAAAATTAAACACTGGAAGCAAATATTGCAGTTTTTTGAGGATGTGGGCATGTCACACGATTGGTCTGTGTTACCATCTGCCTAATTTGGCAAGCTTCCACCAGATGATGACACATGAATGTGTGCTATATTGTGTGAGTCAACAACAACTAAACGTGTGGAAACTAAAGCCAGTAATATTAATGTAGCCAGTGCTCTCAGAGCTGTGGAGAATACTGAAATACGGCCTCATGGGATTGTGAAGTGTCCATATCACTATTCAGTTCTTTTTGCCTATAGAAGTACTGTGAATTCGGACATACTTCTTTTGTCACAAATACTGTTTTTCGCCTATATAGTAGGGAAGTATGTGATTTCAGATGGAGCCTAAATGAACTGTGATTGCATTGAGTCGTTCATTTCTAGGGTAGAAAAGTAATTGCACATTTTCTCCACAATCTTTCCACGTGTTCACTTTCAAATTCCTCTATCATCAACAACAGATGACTGTTAAAGTTACATGTTTAAGGTTAGTTCAGACTAAAGACGGTTGAAGACAGCTAGATGTTATCATTCATGCTTTTAAGAGCCATCCCCCCCCCCCCCCCAAAAAAAAAAAAGAATTAGCAACTTAGCAACATTTACTGTGAAATGATGAACATCTACATAATACAATAAAAAAATCACACATTAAATCTTAATTATATTGTATTTAATTTGGCAGTTAAACATACACCTGTTTTATAAATGTGCAGCCTATTTTGTAAAAACTTAGTATGGTGTGTAATAATTTAAAAGCCGTTAATTGTCCTCTGAAAGTCTGTAAACATCCCATTATAGTTTTGACACTGTGGGGGCGTTCAGGTGGGTTTATCAAATATGATTATTCCAACATGACATTAAGGCAGCATTAATTGTATGCGCAAGTGAGAAAGATATTTAAATGAAGCATTAAAATCGGCGTCGTTTGAGATGTGGAGGTGTTTGAGAGTGCTGAGGTGGGAAGGATAGACCCACGGATGCACTCTTCTCATTACCTGAAGTTAAAGATACTCTGCCTGAACCTAGCACGAGGCTTTTAGCAGCTCAATCACAAACTCTCGAACAAGAAATCTGATGCCACGAGCGCAGCCGAGTGTGTCGGAAGCTGTAACAGAAGTGTATTGGTTTATCAGGCCTGTTGTTGGAGCGATAGTGTTTCTTACAAGTGTTTGCTG